>NC_142619.1:902500-1187500 GCF_059453375.1 Lepisosteus platostomus | reverse complement strand
GGTGTGTGTCTGTGTGTGTCCTGTGATGGACTGACCCTGGTGTGAGAGTGTGTGTGTCCTGTGATGGACTGGCCCTGGCGTGTGTTTGTGTGTGTGTGTGTGTCCTGTGATGGACTGGCCCTGGTGTGAGTGTGTGTGTGTCCTGTGATGGACTGGCCCTGGTGTGAGTGTGTGTGTCTGTGTGTGTCCTGTGATGGACTGGCCCTGGTGTGAGTGTTTGTGTCTGTGTGTGTCCTGTGATGGACTGGCCCTGGTGTGAGTGTGTGTGTGTGTCTGTGTCTGTGTGTGTCCTGTGATGGACTGGCCCTGGTGTGTGTCTGTGTGTGTCCTGTGATGGACTGGCCCTGGTGTGTGTCTGTGTGTGTCCTGTGATGGACTGGCCCTGGTGTGTGTCTGTGTGTGTCCTGTGATGGACTGGCCCTGGTGTGTGTCTGTGTGTCCTGTGATGGACTGGCCCTGGTGTGTGTCTGTGTGTCCTGTGATGGACTGGCCCTGGTGTGAGTGTGTGTGTGTGTGTCCTGTGATGGACTGACGTTGCTTGACCGTTGCTTGCTGGGATAGACTCCCGCGCCCTGCGACCCCTGACTTGATTAAAGCCGTTAGAAAATGGACGAATTCCTGTCCATCTCTGTCCGTCTGTCTATAAAAAGCGCAGGTGAACAACAGCCACAGGAATCCGTCTCTCTCTGTGGCCGAGCGCAGCACTATAATTAGCTGTCCTCTGCGGCGCTCTCTCGGTCTGTCTGTGTCGTGGCTCCTGCGAGCCGGGGCGATGAGGTCCTGCATTGTTTTCCTGGATTCCCCTGGCAGAGAGATGCCCTGTTCTCCTGCCGGGTTCGAGCGCGGGGCAGGGGCCTTGTGGAGTCTCGAGTTACGCGCGCATCTGTGGCAGATTAGTCATGGCCTGCACCCTCGAACTCAGCCCCCAGCCCTCCAAATATAGTCAAGGACCTCTGATGGAACAATTGGGGATTAGGAGCTACAGAAATGGACTTGGGGAGCAGTTTCCTCATCTACAATTATAAATAGATCTTCCTGCTCTTTGCCATCTTGAACTTGGTTGACAAACGTGTTCAGTGAATAATGTTAATCGCACGTCTGGTCTCCCTCTCTGTCTGTCCAACTGTAATGTGTGGTAAAGCACAGCTCTTCCAGACAGTTACTACAGTAAATCACAGTATTGTCACAGTGTGGTAAAGCACAGCTCTTCCACACATTTACTACAGTAAATCACAGTATTGTCACTGTGTGGTACAGCACAGCTCATCCAGACATTTACTACAGTAAATCACAGTATTGTCACAGTGTAGTAGAGCACAGCTCTTCCAGACAGTTACTACAGTAAATCACAGTATTTTCACAGTGTAGTAAAGCACAGCTCTTCCAGACAGTTACTACAGTAAATCACAGTATTGTCACAGTGTAGTAGAGCACAGCTCTTCCAGACATTTACTACAGTAAATCACAGTATTGTCACAGTGTGGTAAAGCACAGCTCTTCCAGACAGTTACTACAGTAAATCACAGTATTGTCACAGTGTAGTAAAGCACAGCTCTTCCAGACAGTTACTACAGTAAATCACAGTATTGTCACAGTGTAGTAGAGCACAGCTCTTCCAGACATTTACTACAGTAAATCACAGTATTGTCACAGTGTAGTAGAGCACAGCTCTTCCAGACATTTACTACAGTAAATCACAGTATTGTCACAGTGTGGTAAAGCACAGCTCTTCCAGACAGTTACTACAGTAAATCACAGTATTGTCACAGTGTAGTAAAGCACAGCTCTTCCAGACAGTTACTACAGTAAATCACAGTATTGTCACAGTGTAGTAGAGCACAGCTCTTCCAGACATTTACTACAGTAAATCACAGTATTGTCACAGTGTAGTAGAGCACAGCTCTTCCAGACATTTGCTACAGTAAATCACAGTATTGTCACAGTGTGGTAAAGCACAGCTCTTCCAGACATTTACTACAGTAAATCACAGTATTGTCACAGTGTGGTAAAGCACAGCTCTTCCAGACAGTTACTACAGTAAATCACAGTATTGTCACTGTGTGGTACAGCACAGCTCATCCAGACAGTTACTACAGTAAATCACAGTATTGTCACAGTGTAGTAAAGCACAGCTCTTCCAGACAGTTACTACAGTAAATCACAGTATTGTCACAGTGTAGTAGAGCACAGCTCTTCCAGACATTTGCTACAGTAAATCACAGTATTGTCACAGTGTGGTAAAGCACAGCTCTTCCAGACAGTTACTACAGTAAATCACAGTATTGTCACAGTGTAGTAAAGCACAGCTCTTCCAGACAGTTACTACAGTAAATCACAGTATTGTCACAGTGTAGTAGAGCACAGCTCTTCCAGACATTTACTACAGTAAATCACAGTATTGTCACAGTGTGGTAAAGCACAGCTCTTCCAGACAGTTACTACAGTAAATCACAGTATTGTCACAGTGTAGTAAAGCACAGCTCTTCCAGACAGTTACTACAGTAAATCACAGTATTGTCACAGTGTAGTAGAGCACAGCTCTTCCAGACATTTACTACAGTAAATCACAGTATTGTCACAGTGTGGTAAAGCACAGCTCTTCCAGACATTTACTACAGTAAATCACAGTATTGTCACAGTGTGGTAAAGCACAGCTCTTCCAGACAGTTACTACAGTAAATCACAGTATTGTCACAGTGTAGTAAAGCACAGCTCTTCCAGACAGTTACTACAGTAAATCACAGTATTGTCACAGTGTGGTAAAGCACAGCTCTTCCAGACAGTTACTACAGTAAATCACAGTATTGTCACAGTGTAGTAAAGCACAGCTCTTCCAGACATTTACTACAGTAAATCACAGTATTGTCACAGTGTGGTAAAGCACAGCTCTTCCACACATTTACTACAGTAAATCACAGGAAGGCAGTGTTGATCTTGAGGCTGTTGAGCTTGAGGCAGGGAGGCTGTGCTGAGCTTGAGGTAGAGGCAGTGTTGTGTTTGAGGCAGGGAGGCAGTGTTGAGCTTGAGACAGGGTTGTGTTTGAGGCAGAGGCAGTGTTGAGCTTGAGGCAGAGGCAGGGTTGTGTTTGAGGCAGGAGGCTGTGCTGAGGTTGGGGCAGGGGCAGGGTTGTGTTTGAGGCAGGGAGGCAGTGTTGAGCTTGAGACAGGGTTGTGTTTGAGGCAGAGGCAGTGTTGAGCTTGAGTCAGAGGCAGGGTTGTGTTTGAGGCAGGAGGCTGTGCTGAGCTTGGGGCAGGGGCAGGGTTATGTTTGAAGCAGGGAGGCAGGGTTGAGCTTGAGGCAGGGTTGTGTTTGAAACAGGAGGCAGTGTTGAGCTTGAAGTAGAGGCAGGGTTGTGTTTGAGGCAGGGAGGCAGTGTTGAGCTTGAGGCAGAGGCAGGGTTGTGTTTGAGGCAGGGAGGCTGTGCTGAGCTTGGGGCAGGGGCAGGGTTGTGTTTGAGGCAGGGAGGCAGGGTTGTGTTTGAGGCAGGGAGGCAGGAGTTGTGGGAGGAGCTGGCTCTCCTGGTGACTGGGCGAGAGGAGAGCTGAGCTGTCCTGCTCAGGTGGAGACGGGGTGAGGAAGTGACAGTGCTGCTGGGCGAGAGGAGAGCCGAGCTGTCCTGCTCAGGTGGAGACGGGGTGAGGAAGTGACAGTGCTGCTGGGCGAGAGGAGAGCCGAGCTGTCCTGCTCAGGTGGAGACGGGGTGAGGAAGGGACAGTGCCCCTGGGCGAGAGGAGAGCCGAGCTGTCCTGCTCAGGTGGAGACGGGGTGAGGAAGGGACAGTGCCCCTGGGCGAGAGGAGAGCCGAGCTGTCCTGCTCAGGTGGAGACGGGGTGAGGAAGGGACAGTGCCGCTGGGCGAGAGGAGAGCCGAGCTGTCCTGCTCAGGTGGAGACGGGGTGAGGAAGGGACAGTGCCCCTGGGCGAGAGGAGAGCCGAGCTGTCCTGCTCAGGTGGAGACGGGGTGAGGAAGGGACAGTGCCCCTGGGCGAGAGGAGAGCCGAGCTGTCCTGCTCAGGTGGAGACGGGGTGAGGAAGGGACAGTGCCCCTGGGCGAGAGGAGAGCCGAGCTGTCCTGCTCAGGTGGAGACGGGGTGAGGAAGTGACAGTGCTGCTGGGCGAGAGGAGAGCCGAGCTGTCCTGCTCAGGTGGAGACGGGGTGAGGAAGGGACAGTGCTGCTGAAGGCTGGAGTTACAGCTGCTGAGGCAGAGGCAGCTCGGACCTCCCAGGAATGACAAGCTCTGTGTGTGTGTGTGTTTGTGTGTGTGTGTGTGTGTGTGTGTGTGTGTGTGTGTGTGTGTGTGTGTGTGTGTGTGTGTGTGTGTGTGTGCAGTGCACCCCACTCTCAACACACTGCATCCCTCTGTCTGTCTGTCTGCACACTGCATCCCACTGTCGTCTGTCTGTCTGACAGCACTCTGCACCCCACTGTCTGTCTGTCTGTCTGTCTGTCTGTCTGTCTGTCTGTCTGTCTGTCTGTCTGTCTGTCTGTCTGTCTGTCTGTCTGTCTGTCTGTCAGCACTCTGCACCCCACTGTCTGTCTCAGTCTGTCTCAGCAAGAAATGGGCACAAAGGATCCCACACAGTCCTCTGTTTCCTGTGCTCACTCACTGGCTCTTATTTTTTTAAGTTTCAGGCTGAAGCCATGTCTGATGTTGAAGAGGAATATGAGTGAGTTTGAAAGCTCTTCACTTGTTTTTACTCTTTTAAAAATCTGTTCTTGTTAACTTGTTTAAAACTTAAAATAGTTTTCACAAGTTTCCAGTTAAACCCACTCTTCCAGTGCTTTTGAGCAGAATTAGGTAGGGTTATCCACCCTGCTGTACAGGACAGCTCTCTCTAGTGTTTCAGCACCAGACTGTACAGGACAGCTCTCTCTAGTGTTTCAGCACCAGACTGTACAGGACAGCTCTCTCCAGTGTTTCAGCACTGCTCTGTACAGGACAGCTCTCTCTAGTGTTTCAGCACCAGTCTGTACAGGACAGCTCTCTCTAGTGTTTCAGCACCAGACTGTACAGGACAGCTCCCTCTAGTGTTTCAGCACCAGTCTGTACAGGACAGCTCCCTGTAGTGTTTCAGCACCAGTCTGTACAGGACAGCTCCCTCTAGTGTTTCAGCACCAGTCTGTACAGGACAGGTCCCTCTAGTGTTTCAGCACCAGACCGTACAGGACAGCTCCCTCTAGTGTTTCAGCACCAGACTGTACAGGACAGCTCTCCCTAGTGTTTCAGCACTGCTCTGTACAGGACAGCTCTCTATAGTGTTTCAGCACCAGACTGTACAGGACAGCTCCCTCTAGTGTTTCAGCACCAGTCTGTACAGGACAGCTCCATCTAGTGTTTCAGCACCAGTCTGTACAGGACAGCTCTCTCTAGTGTTTCAGCACCAGACTGTACAGTCTAGAGTCTCCCTCTAGTGTTTCAGCACCAGACTGTACAGGACAGGTCCCTCTAGTGTTTCAGCACTGCTCTGTACAGGACAGCTCCCTCTAGTGTTTCAGCACCAGACTGTACAGGACAGGTCCCTCTAGTGTTTCAGCACTGCTCTGTACAGGACAGCTCCCTCTAGTGTTTCAGCACCAGTCTGTACAGGACAGCTCTCTCTAGTGTTTCAGCACTGCTCTGTACAGGACAGCTCTCTCTAGTGTTTCAGCACCAGTCTGTACAGGACAGCTCTCTCTAGTGTTTCAGCACTGCTCTGTACAGGACAGCTCTCTCTAGTGTTTCAGCACCAGTCTGTACAGGACAGCTCTCTCTAGTGTTTCAGCACCAGTCTGTACAGGACAGCTCTCTCTAGTGTTTCAGCACCAGACTGTACAGGACAGCTCCCTCTAGTGTTTCAGCACCAGTCTGTACAGGACAGCTCCCTGTAGTGTTTCAGCACCAGTCTGTACAGGACAGCTCTCTCTAGTGTTTCAGCACCAGTCTGTACAGGACAGCTCCCTGTAGTGTTTCAGCACCAGTCTGTACAGGACAGCTCCCTCCTGTTCCTGCTGCTATTGGTGTTGTGGGGACTTGTGTGTTAATTCCTTTCTGTCTTTCCTCTGTCTTGCCCCGTCTCCTGTTCGGCAGGGAGCAGCTGGAGGGTAAGTGACCTCTGTGAAAACTCTTTCCTGATTTTTCACCTCGTACTCCCTCCTCCTCTTCCTCAACGTCCTCACTCTCTCACTCCTCCCTCTTGTCTCTGTGCAGAAGAAGTTGAGGAGGAAGTGGCCCACGAAGTAGGAGGAGGTATGACGCCCCTCTCCTCTGCCCACTCATCTCCCTCTCGCCTCTTCCTGCCTCCTGCCTGATGACATTTGTCTGTGGTCCTTAACACGCGTGCACGCACAATCACACCCACACACAATCGCACACTCACACATTCACAAAGGCACAAATGCATGCGAGCATAAACGCACAAACACCCACGCACAATCGCACACGCACACTCACACATTCACAAAGGCACAAATGCATGCGAGCATAAACGCACAAACACCCACGCACAATCGCACACGCACACGAACACTCACGCATTCACGAAGGCACAAATGCATGCGAGCAGAAACGCACAAACACACACACACACACGTACACACACACTCACAACAGTACACATGCACGCAATCTTAAACACGCAGACACTCGCACCATCACGGAAACGCACATGCACGTAAGCATCAGCGCGCAAACCGTACAAACACACATATGCCAACGCACGCACACGTTCGCACAGCTTTGACGTGCAGCCTAACTCAGCCTTGTCTGTCTCCCCCTGGCTCGTGCCCTGCTCCTGGCTGCTGCACTGCTGGCCCTGGGCGCGCAGATCACCCGGGAGACTACACTGAGTACCAAGGTAGACGGGCCTGTTTATTCTGCGCGTACACCGCGGTCGTGACGAGGAGAGTTCACAGGGGACTCGTGGATGGCTGCGCGCTTCTGCGCAGGGTGGCCTGAGAACTACATTTCCCACAATCCTCGCCGCGGCCGCAGTGTGATGGCGAATGGCAGCTGCGCCCCCGTGCACCGTGGAGAATGCTGTTTTCCGCCGCCTGAGTTCCTCTGGTTGTCTTGTCGCCGAACCCGCCATTATCCCTCAGTGGTCGATTGCTCATCTGCCTCCCTCCTCTCTTTTCTCCCGCAAACGTGACCTTCCTCCTCCGCCGCGGACCTCCGCGATCCCTCCTCGCCCTCGCCTTCCTGCCCCCAGAGCAGGAGCCCCATGAGGAAGGTGAGGACGAGCCGGCGGGCTGCCTGGGTCAGGGGCTGGACCTCCTGCTGCTCCAGGGTCCGGTTTCTCTCATACGGACCCGGGAGCCGCTCCAGGGTCCGGTTTCTCTCATTCCGACCCGGGAGCCGTTCCAGGGTCCGGTTTCTCTCATACGGACCCGGGAGCCGCTCCAGGGTCCGGTTTCTCTCATACCGACCCGGGAGCCGCTCCAGGGTCCGGTTTCTCTCATACCGACCCGGGAGCCGCTCCAGGGTCCGGTTTCTCTCATGCCGACCCGGGAGCCGCTCCAGGGTCCGGTTTCTCTCATGCCGACCCGGGAGCCGCTCCAGGGTCCGGTTTCTCTCATACCGACCCGTGTTCAGGGTGGATCCGGACCAGTTCCAGTCCGACTGTTCCTTCTCCTGGGTCCAGCTGTAGGAACACGGAGGTGCCCAGTCCTGAGCAGGGGGTGTAGCCAGAGTGGGGAGACCCCTAAATATGGCTTTGTCACCCCATTTTAGGTGTGACCCTAAAAAAAAAACCAACTGAAAAGGTGAAAGTAGGAAACAGTCCAGCGCGTCTGCAGTGGTGTTGGAGAGGGTGGTGACGTGGAGCCCTATGGGCACCAGGATCGTGCCATCATGCGAATCCGGGGTTTGTTTAAGAAGCTCTCGAGGTGTGACACAGTTTAAGGGAGAAATAAGGGGGTCTGAGCCGCCTGGCCCGCGCCTCGCGCGAGTCCGTCCCCGTTTAGTCTCCCCTCTGCCCCCCCCGAGTACAACATCCTGGCTGCATCCCCCAGTCCTGGGGAGCCCCACAGGACCGGGGGTCTCTGTCTCTGTGTCCTGGGGATGTCTCCCGTGAAGCTGGTGAAGGGCTCAGCCCCTCCGGGACGCAGGCGCCCTCAGCCGCAGCTCGTGAGGTTGGGGGGGGGGGCGCTAAGGCCAGTCACGGCTCTTCTGCCCCGAGGGGGTCTCAGGCCGCTGCTGGACACTGCGGGACACGCGGTCCAGTTCTCCTGAGTGCCCGCGAGAGGACACGCCTGCCCCTGCTGAGCAGACGTGCTGCACGTGGGTTAAGGCAGCTCTCTGAGGGCGGACCGGTAGCTGGGGCTACAATAACGCCCCCGCGTCCTGCCCAGAGCACGAGCGCTGCGGCCTCCGAGGTTTCTGCTGCCGTTTCTCCTGTTTTTCACATGAACTGATTGTAGTAACGAACACCCGCGAGGGCTGGTGAAGAGCGCCCCCTACAGGCAGGGCTGCAGTCCTGTCCCTGTACTGGTCACCTCCATCACAGCTGCTAATAATTGCTCTTTCATGCTCTCACGGGAATGCTAACAAAACTCTCTCTCTCTCCTCCCTCCTCTCTGTCCCCTCTCTCCCCTCTCTCGCTCCTCTCTCTCCCCTCTCTCTCTCTGTCCTCACTCTCTCCTCTCCCCTCTCTCCTTTCTCTCTTGCTCCTCTCTCCTCTCTGTCCCCTCTCTCCCCTCTCTCCTCTCTGTCCTCCCTCTCCCCTCTCCCCTCTCCCCTCTCTCTCTTGCTCCTCGCTCCCCTCTCTCCTCTCTCCTCTCTCCTCTCTCCTCTCTCCTCTCTCCCCTCTCCTCTCTCCTCTCTCCTCTCCCCTCTCCCCTCTCTCCTCTCCCCCTCTCCCCTCTCTCCCCCTCTCACTGGGCATTCCTGCCACCTGCTCCTGGTCAGAAGAAGAGCGCCCCAGACCCAGGTACCTGGTGCTCCTCTCTGATGGGAGGGGTTCGGAGACAGTGGGGGGGGCGGGTCCCAGCAGACCGAGGATCAGTGGGGGTTAACGGGGGTGATGTAGCTCTGGCAGGTACAAGAGGGAAGACAGGCTCTCAATCTGTACAGTGTATCTAGTCTCACTGGCCACTGAGAACTGGGAAGGAGGAGTGAAATAGCAGCTCCAGAGTCCCTCTGTACAGGTGTGAGTGAGTGTGTGTGAGAGTGAGTGAGTGTGTGAGTGTCAGTCTCTGTACAGGTGTGTGTGTCGGTCTCTGTACAGGTGTGTGTGTCGGTCTCTGTACAGGTGTGTGAGTGTCGGTCTCTGTACAGGTGTGTGAGTGTCGGTCTCTGTACAGGTGTGTGAGTGTCAATCTCTGTACAGGTGTGAGTGTCGGTCTCTGTACAGGTGTGTGTGTGAGTGTCAGTCTCTGTACAGGTGTGTGTGTGTGAGTGTCGGTCTCTGTACAGGCGTGTGTGTGTGTCGGTCTCTGTACAGGTGTGTGAGTGTCAGTCTCTGTATAGGACCTCGACAGGTGTATCAATGTGAGGGCCTCACCCGGCCTCACCTGTCTCCTGTCTCCTGTCTCCCCTGTTCCCAGACCGGTGGTCCCTCAGCTTGCCGCACCGAAAATCCCGGAGGGGGAGAGAGTCGACTTCGATGTGAGTGCCCCCTGACCTCGCCGGCGCCCCCTGTCCGCAACACGGGGCGTTTCGGGTGTTTCGCCACCCTGCCCGTCACGGTTACAGTGCGATTCACACACCTGAATTAAGATCAGATCACTTCACTGGTCAGATACAGTGTCTTGCATGAGGAATGTGTCTTCTCTCAGACCCCAGCTCGCTCTCCATGAGACACACACACAGGGAGAGAAGCTGGGGGTCAGAGTGCAGGGTCAGCCATTTATACAGCACCCCTGGAGCAGCTGGGGTTCAGGGCCTTGCTCAGGGGCCCAACAGAGTAGGATTCCTCTGCTGGCCGCGGGATTTGAACCGGCAACCTTCCAGCCACAGGCGCAGGTCCTGAGCCACAGAGCCACCCCACCGACCCAGTGGACAGTATTAATGTACAATACTACCCAGTGTCCACAGTGTCTGTCCCCTGCCCCCCTCAGGACATCCACCGCAAGCGCATGGAGAAGGACCTGCTGGAGCTGCAGACGCTGATCGACGTGCACT
Source organism: Lepisosteus platostomus (assembly GCF_059453375.1). Lineage (NCBI taxonomy): Eukaryota > Metazoa > Chordata > Actinopteri > Semionotiformes > Lepisosteidae > Lepisosteus > Lepisosteus platostomus. The sequence goes on along the minus strand of NC_142619.1, from coordinate 1,177,400 downwards.
TCGAGCACAGGAAGAAGGAGGAAGAGGAGCTCATCGGGCTGAAGGAGAGGATTGTGAGTCACAGGGGGAGAGGAGAGAGGATGGGTGAGAGAGGAGGAACAGGAGCACAGGAGGATGGGAGGGAGAGGAGTGAGGATTGGAGTGCATGAAGAACAGAGAGAGAGGAGTGGGGACGGGAGCGCAGGAGGAACAGGAGAGAGAGGAGTGGGGACAGGAGCACAGGAGGAACAGGAGAGAGAGAGGAGTGGGGACAGGAGTGCAGGAAGAACAGGAGAGAGAGAGGAGTGGGGACGGGACACCAGGAGGAACAGGAGAGAGAGAGGAGTGGGGATGGGAGCGCAGGAGGAACAGGAGAGAGAGGAGTGGGGACAGGAGCACAGGAGGAACAGGAGAGAGAGAGAGGAGTGGGGACGGGAGCGCTCACCAGCCTGCCTTTGTCTCCTGCAGGAGCGGCGCCGAGCGGATAGAGCCGAGCAGCAGAGGTCCCGGGCGGAGAAGGAGAAGGAGAGACAGAACCGGCTGGCGGTGAGGCCCCGCGCGGCCCGGCCCGACCCGACCCAGTGAGCCTGCGGCGCCGGGGCACACGAGCGCTAACCAATCCCCCCCCCCTCCCCCCAGGAGGAGCGCCACAGGAAGGAGGAGGAGGAGGCCAAGAAGAGGGCAGAGGACGACGCTAAGAAGAAGAAGGTTCTGTCCAACATCGGAGTGCACTTCGGGGGCTACCTGGCCAAGGTATAGCTGAGAGTCCAGCCAGGGTGTCTGTATGAACCCCTCTCTCTCTCAGTGCAGTGTTAATGTACTGGAGTGTCCAGTCAGTGTGTCTGTATGAACCCCTCTCTCTCAGTGCAGTGTTCATGTACTGGAGTGTCCAGTCAGTGTGTCTGTATTAACCCCTCTCTCTCAGTGCAGTGTTCATGTACTGGAGTGTCCAGTCAGTGTGTCTGTATGAACCCCTCTCTCTCAGTGCAGTGTTCATGTACTGGAGTGTCCAGTCAGTGTGTGTGTATTAACCCCTCTCTCTCAGTGCAGTGTTCATGTACTGGAGTGTCCAGTCAGTGTGTCTGTATGAACCCCTCTCTCTCAGTGCAGTGTTCATGTACTGGAGTGTCCAGTCAGTGTGTGTGTATTAACCCCTCTCTCTCTCAGTGCAGTGTTAATGTACTGGAGTGTCCAGTCAGTGTGTCTGTATTAACCCCTCTCTCTCAGTGCAGTGTTCATGTACTGGAGTGTCCAGTCAGTGTGTGTGTATTAACCCCTCTCTCTCAGTGCAGTGTTCATGTACTGGAGTGTCCAGTCAGTGTGTCTGTATTAACCCCTCTCTCTCTCAGTGCAGTGTTCATGTACTGGAGTGTCCAGTCAGTGTGTGTGTATTAACCCCTCTCTCTCTCTCTCTCTCTGTCTCTCTCTCTCTCTCTCTCTCTCTCAGGCGGAACAGCGCCGTGGGAAGAGACAGACTGGTAGAGAGATTAAGAAGACGACTCTGGCTGAGAGACGGAAACCACTGAACACTGAGAACTTGAGGGATGAAGGACTGAAGTGAGACAGCAGACTGGACAGAGGGGAGTGGACAATGAGAGATACTGGGCAGAGGAGAGTGGGACAGAGAGAGAGACTGGACAGAGGGGAGTGGACAGAGAGAGAGACTGGACAGAGATAGGGAGTGGACAGTGAGAGAGACTGGACAGAGGGGAGTGGGACAGAGGGGAGTGGGACTGGACAGAGGGGAGTTGGACAGAGAGAGAGACTGGACAGAGGGGAGTGGGACAGAGAGAGAGAGACTGGACAGAGGGGAGTGGGACTGGACAGAGGGGAGTGGGACAGAGAGAGAGACTGGACAGTCTCTCTCTCAATAATGCTCCAGCCGCCTACAGTATATGTCAATATTTTATAATATGTCTTTGTTGTAAATGTCTGTAACATGTCTGTAGATTTTATTTTACTTCTATTTTTTGTTTTGTTCTATGTTAATTTTATTATTTTTATTTGCTTTGGCAACACTGATTGTACCTATCGGTCATGCTAATAAAGCACCTTGAACTGAACTGAACTGAACTGACTGGACAGAGGGGAGTGGGACAGAGAGAGAGAGAGACTGGACAGGGGGATGTGGGACAGTGGTGAGAGTTGGAGAAGAATGGGTAACAGTGTGAAGGACTGGGGGAAGGAAGTGTACTTCTGACATATTGATCTCTGTGTCCACTGTTCTCAAGTGTCTCTCTCATCCACAGAGAAAAAGCAAAAGAGATGTGGAACTGGATCTACGAGCTGGAATCAGAGAAGTTTGACCTGACGGAGCAGATGAGACGACAGAAATACGAGGTTAGTCTCTCTCAGGGCAGTGTTCATGTACTGGAGTGTCCAGTCAGTGTGTCTGTATTAACCCCTCTCTATCTCAGTGCAGTGTTAATGTACTGGAGTGTCCAGTCAGTGTGTCTGTATGAACCCCTCTCTCTCAGTGCAGTGTTAATGTACTGGAGTGTCCAGTCGGTGTGTCTGTATGAACCCCTCTCTCTCAGTGCAGTGTTCATGTACTGGAGTGTCCAGTCAGTGTGTCTGTATTAACCCCTCTCTCTCTCAGTGCAGTGTTCATGTACTGGAGTGTCCAGTCAGTGTGTCTGTATTAACCCCTCTCTCTCTCTCAGTGCAGTGTTCATGTACTGGAGTGTCCAGTCAGTGTGTCTGTATGAACCCCTCTCTCTCAGTGCAGTGTTCATGTACTGGAGTGTCCAGTCAGTGTGTCTGTATGAACCCCTCTCTCTCTCAGTGCAGTGTTAATGTACTGGAGTGTCCAGTCAGTGTGTCTGTATTAACCCCTCTCTCTCTCAGTGCAGTGTTCATGTACTGGAGTGTCCAGTCAGTGTGTCTGTATGAACCCCTCTCTCTCTCAGTGCAGTGTTAATGTACTGGAGTGTCCAGTCAGTGTGTGTGTATTAACCCCTCTCTCTCTCTCAGTGCAGTGTTCATGTACTGGAGTGTCCAGTCAGTGTGTCTGTATGAACCCCTCTCTCTCTCAGTGCAGTGTTCATGTACTGGAGTGTCCAGTCAGTGTGTCTGTATTAACCCCTCTCTCTCTCAGTGCAGTGTTAATGTGCTGGAGTGTCCAGTCAGTGTGTGTGTATTAACCCCTCTCTCTCTCAGTGCAGTGTTAATGTACTGGAGTGTCCAGTCAGTGTGTCTGTATGAACCCCTCTCTCTCTCAGTGCAGTGTTCATGTACTGGAGTGTCCAGTCAGTGTGTGTGTATTAACCCCTCTCTCTCTCAGTGCAGTGTTCATGTACTGGAGTGTCCAGTCAGTGTGTGTGTATTAACCCCTCTCTCTCTCAGTGCAGTGTTAATGTACTGGAGTGTCCAGTCAGTGTGTCTGTATGAACCCCTCTCTCTCTCTCTCAGTGCAGTGTTCATGTACTGGAGTGTCCAGTCAGTGTGTCTGTATGAACCCCTCTCTCTCAGTGCAGTGTTAATGTACTGGAGTGTCCAGTCAGTGTGTCTGTATGAACCCCTCTCTCTCTCAGTGCAGTGTTCATGTACTGGAGTGTCCAGTCAGTGTGTCTGTATGAACCCCTCTCTCTCTCAGTGCAGTGTTAATGTACTGGAGTGTCCAGTCAGTGTGTGTGTATTAACCCCTCTCTCTCTCAGTGCAGTGTTAATGTACTGGAGTGTCCAGTCAGCGTGTCTGTATTAACCCCTCTCTCTCTCAGTGCAGTGTTAATGTACTGGAGTGTCCAGTCAGTGTGTCTGTATGGACCCCTCTCTCTCTCAGTGCAGTGTTCATGTACTGGAGTGTCCAGTCAGTGTGTCTGTATGAACCCCTCTCTCTCTCAGTGCAGTGTTAATGTACTGGAGTGTCCAGTCAGTGTGTGTGTATTAACCCCTCTCTCTCTCAGTGCAGTGTTAATGTACTGGAGTGTCCAGTCAGTGTGTCTGTATTAACCCCTCTCTCTCAGTGCAGTGTTCATGTACTGGAGTGTCCAGTCAGTGTGTCTGTATTAACCCCTCTCTCTCTCAGTGCAGTGTTCATGTACTGGAGTGTCCAGGAAGTAACTGTATTCTCTTTTACTCTTTGCAGATCAATGTGCTCCTGAATAGAATTACCCACGCCCAGAAATTGTGAGTATAGTCTCCACACGACTGATACACTACTGTATGATTCTGTATCAGACAGTGGTGGGTGTATTGATTCTGTATCAGACACAGTGGTGTATTGATTCTGTATCAGACAGTGGTGGGTGTATTGATTCTGTATCAGACACAGTGGTGGGTGTATTGATTCTGTATCAGACACAGTGGTGTATTGATTCTGTATCAGACACAGTGGTGGGTGTATTGATTCTGTATCAGAGATATTGGTGGGTGTATTGACACTGTATCAGACACAGTGGTGGGTGTATTGATTCTGTATCAGACAGTGGTGGGTGTATTGATTCTGTATCAGACACAGTGGTGGGTGTATTGATTCTGTATCAGACAGTGGTGGGTGTATTGATTCTGTATCAGACACAGTGGTGGGTGTATTGATTCTGTATCAGACACAGTGGTGTATTGATTCTGTATCAGAGAGAGTGGTGGGTGTATTGATTCTGTATCAGACAGTGGTGGGCGTACAGAAGCCCCTCTCTGCTGCTCCAGTATTGCTCTCTCATGCGTTCTCGTCTCCTCCCCCCCCCCTCGCCGGCCGCCTGTCGGGGAGCAGCAAGAAGGGCGCTGGGAAGGGCAAGGTGGGCGGCCGCTGGAAGTAGAGGAAGACCCTCCTACCCTCCCCGGGGAAGATGGGACACCGCCGCTCTGGGCGCGGAGGGCCCCTGCTCCCCCTGTAACCCTCATGTCCGCTCTTCCGCATTAAACTCCGTCATCCTCACGCCCGCGTCTCCCTGGCCTGTATCTGCCGCCCACGGCGCCGGGTTCGAGGAGCACGGGGCCCGCCCGCGGGCTCTGCGGCGTGTCGGTGTGTTCGCGTGGAACACGCCAGGACCCCTCCTCTGTGGGACTGGGACTCGGCGCCTCTCACCCGGACACCCCCCCCGTCGGGCTGTCTGCCGTCACCCCAGAGCCACCCTGAAAACCGGGGCAGGAGACAGAAGGCCGGGGGCCGTAGAGAGTTGTTTATTTACCAGTTTTTTCATGCTCGTAGGGGGATGAAACCCGGCCGTGTTAGAAAATCGATTCTACACTTTTCCAGCAGGGGATATTGAAAACCTGTGCCCCCCAGGTGGGGCAGTGGGGTCCGCTCAAAGGCAAAAGGAAATTCAGTGTGTGGACTCCTCTCCTGTGGGCACAGGGGGAGAGGAGAGGGAGTGAGACAAGAGAGCGAGGGAGAGAGACGAGGGAGAGGGAGTGAAGGAGAGAGGGAGTGAGACGAGAGAGCGAGGGAGAGAGAGAGGGAGTGAAGGAGAGAGATGAGAGAGAGAGAAGGAGGGAGAGGGAGGGAGAGAGTGAGATGAGGGAGAGAGGGAGTGAGAAGGGAGACGAGGGAGACGAGGGAGAGAGACAAGGGAGACGAGAGAGCGAGGAAGAGAGGGAGTGAAGGAGAGAGATGAAAGAGGGAGTGAGACGAGGTAGAGATGGGAGAGAGATGAGAGAGAGAGGGAGGGAGAGAGATGAGAGGGAGTGAGACGAGGGAGAGAGGGAGTGAGAAGGGAGACGAGAGAGCGAGATGAGAGAGGGAGTGAGACAAGGGAGAGATGGGAGAGAGGAGAGAGGGAGACAGGACAGGATGTTACAGCTGTGCTCGATGGGAAAGACGTCAATGGGGAAATTCAAGGTCTTAACTGCCGGGGCAGTACACATACAGTACCGACCCTCGCTCTCTACAACAGCAGGCGAGAAGCGACTCTTTCAAACAGGCAGGCTTGGCTTTTCTCATCTGCTGGCAGGTGGCAGGAGGGAGGAGCACCCCCTGGTGTTGACACACACCTACACCTCACTGCACACGCACTCATCGCCCACTTGGATCCCAGTGGCGCCGTCACTCAACTGACAGACCACCAGTTCCAGTCCGAGTCCGGGGGGGGCGGGTTTCAAGTCCCACCCTGTGCCAACACGTGCCAGGGAACAAGGGGGAACCACCTGGGAACACGTGTGCGACCGCCATCACATCCCGCGCGCGGGCTCGGGGTCACGGAGGTGGAACGTGGCGATGACATCACTCTTCTGCCCTGCCGGTTCAAACCCCGCCTCCCTGGCGATGTCAGCCACCCGCTCGGCGAATCCCGTCTCCTGCTCCCTGGACAGGTCCAATATGTACCTGAGACGGGGGGGGGAGGGTTAGACCATACAGCTGAAGTGACAGAGCTTGCTTGACTGAGCGACTGCAACTATTCTTCTGCAGGGAGCACTGCTCAACGTCCGCTCGCTGACTGCCACAACACGGAGCCCGAACCCATCCTCCCGTTTCATTCCCAGTTCGTCCAATCCAGGGTCCCGTCCCAGCGCGAGGGGGGTACACCCTGGACAGGACGCTAGCCGGTCTCGGGGACACACACACACACACACACACACACACACACACACACACACACGCAGCAGGGTCAGTCCTCCCAGCGTGTCTCTGGACTGTGGAAGGAGACCCACACTAACACCGGGAGAGCGTGCAGACTCCGCCCAGACCGCACCCCAGGAACTGAACCCAGGGCCCCCCCGAGCGGCGAGGCGACAGTGCCGCCCCCCAGCTCGAGGCCACCCGCCTTGCTGTCCTTCCTCCTGATCGCACATGGAGATGTACACTCGCTGAAAGAGGAGGGTTACTTTTTGGGCCTGAGGCGAAGTAGGTCTCGCAGCACCACAGAATGACCGGGGGGGGGAGGGGGGAGGTGGGGAGTCCGTTCCGGTCCGGCTGGGCTCCTCCCGTTTATTAACACGTTCCGCCACAAGAGGACCCCGACGAACGCCCTCTTCCCGGAACAAAGCGCTCCGGGGGGGCATCCGGGGAGTCATGGGCGTGACCGCCTCGTTCCCGGGGCGCGGGGCCAGGCTGGATCACACCGGGCGGTGTCCCGTCAGCCTGGGCGCGAGACGGACAGATGGCCGCCGTGTTATTTTCAGCGGCGCGGAGAGACATGAATGTTTCATGCGCACCAGGGCCCTGAATAATTCAGCAGGCAGCTGTTCACGCGCTGGAGGCCGTGAGGAAAGGGACAGGTGGTGCTGAACAGGGTGTGAGAGGCACGTGGGGAGTCAGGCGGGCTCTGCAGGGCCCCAGCGAGCGCCCGGTCTGGGACCGCAGCGGAGCTGCACAGCGCAGGGAGGCCCAGAGCTCGGTCCGGACTTACTTGGCCAGCTCCACGACCAGGCTGGCTCCCGGAGCTGCGATCGGCCTCAGCGTCGCCCCCAGCTGGTGCACCACGCTAGGACACAGACACAGAGACGGGCGTGAGGGTCTATCCCAGCAAGCACCAGGCACAGGGCAGGGTACAGCCTGGACAGGACGCCAGTCCATCACAGGACACACACACACACACACACACACACACACACACACACACACACACACACACACACACACACACACACACACCAGGGCCAGTCCATCGCAGGACACACACAGACACCAGGGCCAGTCCATCACAGGACACACACTCACACTCACACTCACACTCACACTCACACTCACACTCACACTCACACTCACACTCACACTCACACTCACACTCACACCAGGGCCAGTCCATCACAGGACACATACAGACACACACACACTCACACCAGGGCCAGTCCATCACAGGACACACACAGACACACACACACTCACACCAGGGCCAGTCCATCACAGGACACACACAGACACACACACACTCACACCAGGGCCAGTCCATCACAGGACACACACAGACACACACACACTCACACCAGGGCCAGTCCATCACAGGACACACACAGACACACACACACTCACACCAGGGCCAGTCCATCACAGGACACACACAGACACACACACACTCACACCAGGGCCAGTCCATCACAGGACACACACAGACACACACACACTCACACCAGGGCCAGTCCATCACAGGACACACACAGACACACACACACTCACACCAGGGCCAGTCCATCACAGGACACACACAGACACACACACACTCACACCAGGGCCAGTCCATCACAGGACACACACAGACACACACACACTCACACCAGGGCCAGTCCATCACAGGACACACACAGACACACACACACTCACACCAGGGCCAGTCCATCACAGGACACACACAGACACACACACACTCACACCAGGGCCAGTCCATCACAGGACACACACAGACACACACACACTCACACCAGGGCCAGTCCATCACAGGACACACACAGACACACACACACTCACACCAGGGCCAGTCCATCACAGGACACACACAGACACACACACACTCACACCAGGGCCAGTCCATCACAGGACACACACAGACACACACACACTCACACCAGGGCCAGTCCATCACAGGACACACACAGACACACACACACTCACACCAGGGCCAGTCCATCACAGGACACACACAGACACACACACACTCACACCAGGGCCAGTCCATCACAGGACACACACAGACACACACACACTCACACCAGGGCCAGTCCATCACAGGACACACACAGACACACACACTCACACCAGGGCCAGTCCATCACAGGACACACACAGACACACACACACTCACACCAGGGCCAGTCCATCACAGGACACACACAGACACACACACACTCACACCAGGGCAAGTCCATCACAGGACACACACAGACCAGGGCCAGTCCATCACTGGACACACAGACACTCAGACACTCAGACACTCAGACACTCAGACACTCAGACACTCAGACACTCAGACACTCAGACACTCAGACACTCAGACACTCAGACACTCAGACACTCAGACACTCACACCAGGGCCAGTCCATCACAGGACACACACAGACCAGGGCCAGTCCATCACAGGACTCACACAGACTCACACCAGGGCCAGTTTTCCCAGAAGACAATTAACCCAGCACCACGTCTCTGAACAGTGGGCAGCCGGAGTCACAGACCTGCAGGAGCAGTAGATGATGTGAAACCGCTGTCTGAAGCTCTGCTTCTCGTGCAGCCTGGACACGCTGTCCACTGGCAGGAGAGTGACCTTCACTCTGTCCAGGAGCAGCAGGGCTGGGGCAGAGAGAGAGAGGGCGTTAACTCACAACACAGCGACAGTAACAACAAGAACAGGAGACACACAGTCTGTACAGACACAGCAGGGCTGGGGCAGAGAGAGAGAGGGCGTTAACTCACAACACAGCGACAGTAACAACAAGAACAGGAGACACACAGTCTGTACAGACACAGCAGGGCTGGAGCAGAGACACACAACACAGCGACAGTAACAACAAGAACAGGAGACACAGTCTGTACAGACACAGCAGGGCTGGACCAGAGACACACAACAAGGTGACAGTAACAACAAGAACAGGAGACACAGTCTGTACAGACACAGCAGGGCTGGAGCAGAGACACACAACACAGCGACAGTAACAACAAGAACAGGAGACACACAGTCTGTACAGACACAGCAGGGCTGGAGCAGAGACACACAACACAGTGACAGTAACAACAAGAACAGGAGACACAGCAGGGCTGGAGCAGAGACACACAACACAGCGACAGTAACAACAAGAACAGGAGACACAGTCTGTACAGACACAGCAGGGCTGGAGCAGGGAGACACAACACAGCGACAGTAACAACAAGAACAGGAGACACACAGTCTGTACAGACACAGCAGGGCTGGAGCAGAGACACACAACACAGTGACAGTAACAACAAGAACAGGAGACAGTCTGTACAGACACAGCAGGGCTGGAGCAGAGACACAGAACACAGTGACAGTAACAACAAGAACAGGAGACAGTCTGTACAGACACAGCAGGGCTGGAGCAGAGACACACAACACAGTGACAGTAACAACAAGAACAGGAGACACAGCAGGGCTGGAGCAGAGACACACAACACAGCGACAGTAACAACAAGAACAGGAGACACAGTCTGTACAGACACAGCAGGGCTGGAGCAGAGAGACAACACAGCGACAGTAACAACAAGAACAGGAGACACAGTCTGTACAGACACAGCAGGGCTGGAGCAGAGACACACAACACAGTGACAGTAACAACAAGAACATGAGACACAGTCTGTACAGACACAGCAGGGCTGGAGCAGAGAGACAACACAGCGACAGTAACAACAAGAACATGAGACACAGTCTGTACAGACACAGCAGGGCTGGAGCAGAGACACACAACACAGCGACAGTAACAACAAGAACATGAGACACAGTCTGTACAGACACAGCAGGGCTGGAGCAGAGACACAACACAGCGACAGTAACAGTAAGAAAGGGGTAAAACAGACTCTGTCCAGTATACAACAACAACAGAGTCAGAGGTGTCCCCAGCGGCTCACTGTAGTCAGGAGTTTTCCGATTGGCTCCGCGACCAGTTAAAGATTCCTCGCCTTCCATGGTACCATCTTGTTGTGCTACACTGGTTTGTTCATCAGGGTCACAGACACTCCTAGAGGCCAGAGCCTGGAATAAGGTCTGTACTGTGTGATAGGACACGTCCTGAGCTGTCTGGAGAGAGAGAGGGGTTAATACAGACTCACTAACTGGACACTCCAGTACATGAACACTGCACTGAGAGAGAGGGGGGTTAATACAGACACACTGACTGGACACTCCAGTACATGAACACTGCACTGAGAGAGAGGGGTTAATACACACACACTGACTGGACACTCCAGTACATGAACACTGCACTGAGAGAGAGGGGTTAATACACACACACTGACTGGACACTCCAGTACATGAACACTGCACTGAGAGAGAGAGGGGTTAATACACACACACTGACTGGACACTCCAGTACATTAACACTGCACTGAGAGAGAGAGGGGTTAATACAGACACACTGACTGGACACTCCAGTACATTAACACTGCACTGAGAGAGAGAGGGGTTAATACAGACACACTGACTGGACACTCCAGTACATGAACACTGCACTGAGAGAGAGAGGGGTTAATACAGACACACTGACTGGACACTCCAGTACATGAACACTGCACTGAGAGAGAGGGGTTAATACACACACGCTGACTGGACACTCCAGTACATGAACACTAACTACATTAACGACAGTACAATACAAGACACAGGCACTAGACCTTGGTGTGCTGTCCATTGAGTGTTTTGAGCAGTGAGGGCTCATCAGTCTGGATGCCGAAGGAGATGTAGGGACTGGTCACAATGTCACCCCAGTATCCCCGCACTGGAACACGGTCCCCCTTCTGAGAGAGAAAGAGGTCAAAACAGACAACTGGCACAGCGACATTTTCAGTCACGAGAGAGAAACATAAGAGGTGGAGTGAGCCCCGACGAAGGCGACCGACATGTCTGAAGACCCTGCCCGACGCCAGGCTGCGGTTGGCCGACCCGTAGATCCCCTCTCTCATCTCGAAGGCCACTCCCTGCTCCCTCCAGCGCACGTACTGCTGCTTACTGATGAGGGAGGCCTGGGACACAACAGAGCACAAGACAGATTACCTCCAGGAGGAGACCGCCAGGCCACAGCCCCAGTGGGGGGGCTGGGGTCAGAGCTGTGTACCCCAGAGGGCAGTGGCGTCAGATCTCACCCCCTTGTGGTGCAGCTTCAGCGCGAGGTCCCAGTCGAAGGCCCCCATCCGCGAGTCGAAGCGGCTGCCCAGGTGCTGCCTGACCCGAGCGTCCCACAGCCGGCCCACGGGGAAACTGGACGAGCCCCTCCAGAACTGGCACACGCCCTCCAGCTGGTCACGCTCCTTGTACTGGGGGGACACGGAGGCGGGGGGGGCCGGGTGAGAGGCGGGCGGGGGGTTCGCCAGGCCGGCGGACGGGGGGGGCGGGGCCACGCAGACCTTCAGGGCGGTGATGTCCACATTGGGCAGCAGGGTCCTCGGCCCCGTCTCCATCCCCGTCAGGAAGTGAATCAGATCGGTGCTCCTCTCACTCAGGTACTGAGCTGTCTGACTGCGAACCAGACTGTTGCCATACAGCTCCAGGAACAACTCTACCTTCTCTGAGAGAGAGAGAGAGGGGGGTTAATACACACACACTGACTGGACACTCCAGTACATGAACACTGCACTGAGAGAGAGAGGGGTTAATACAGACACACTGACTGGACACTCCAGTACATGAACACTGCACTGAGAGAGAGAGGGGTTCATACAGACACACTGACTGGACACTCCAGTACATTAACACTGCACTGAGAGAGAGAGAGGGGTTAATACAGACACACTGACTGGACACTCCAGTACATGAACACTGCACTGAGAGAGAGAGGGGTTAATACAGACACACTGACTGGACACTCCAGTACATGAACACTGCACTGAGAGAGAGAGGGGTTAATACAGACACACTGACTGGACACTCCAGTACATTAACACTGCGAGAGAGAGAGAGAGGGGTTAATACAGACACACTGACTGGACACTCCAGTACATTAACACTGCACTGAGAGAGAGAGGGGTTAATACACACACACTGACTGGACACTCCAGTACATGAACACTGCACTGAGAGAGAGAGGGGTTAATACAGACACACTGACTGGACACTCCAGTACATTAACACTGCACTGAGAGAGAGAGGGGTTAATACACACACTGACTGGACACTCCAGTACATGAACACTGCACTGAGAGAGAGAGGGGTTAATACAGACACACTGACTGGACACTCCAGTACATGAACGCTGCACTGAGAGAGAGAGGGGTTCATACAGACACACTGACTGGACACTCCAGTACATTAACACTGCACTGAGAGAGAGAGGGGTTAATACAGACACACTGACTGGACACTCCAGTACATTAACACTGCACTGAGAGAGAGAGGGGGGTTAATACACACACACTGACTGGACACTCCAGTACATTAACACTGCACTGAGAGAGAGAGGGGTTAATACAGACACACTGACTGGACACTCCAGTACATGAACACTGCACTGATAAGACTGGTGATCTCTGGACTGTAGGGTTACAGTGTGACCCAGACTGGACCAGCGATCTCTGGACTGTGGGGTTACAGTGTGACCCAGACTGGACCAGCGATCTCTGGACTGTAGGGGTACAGTGTGACCCAGACCGGACCAGTGATCTCTGGACTGTGGGGGTACAGTGTGACCCAGACTGGACCGGCGATCTCTGGACTGTGGGGGTACAGTGTGACCCAGACTGGACCGGCGATCTCTGGACTGTAGGGGTACAGTGTGACCCAGACCGGACCGGTGATCTCTGGACTGTGGGGGTACAGTGTGACCCAGACTGGACCGGCGATCTCTGGACTGTAGGGGTACAGTGTGACCCAGACCGGACCGGTGATCTCTGGACTGTGGGGGTACAGTGTGACCCAGACTGGACCGGCGATCTCTGGACTGTAGGGGTACAGTGTGACCCAGACCGGACCAGTGATCTCTGGACTGTGGGGGTACAGTGTGACCCAGACTGGACTGGCGATCTCTGGACTGTAGGGTTACAGTGTGACCCAGACTGGACCAGTGATCTCTGGACTGTGGGGGTACAGTGTGACCCAGACTGGACCGGCGATCTCTGGACTGTAGGGGTACAGTGTGACCCAGACTGGACCAGTGATCTCTGGACTGTAGGGTTACAGTGTGACCCAGACTGGACCGGCGATCTCTGGACTGTAGGGGTACAGTGTGACCCAGACTGGACCGGCGATCTCTGGACTGTGGGGGTACAGTGTGACCCAGACTGGACCAGTGATCTCTGGACTGTAGGGTTACAGTGTGACCCAGACTGGACCAGCGATCTCTGGACTGTAGGGTTACAGTGTGACCCAGACTGGACCGGCGATCTCTGGACTGTGGGGGTACAGTGTGACCCAGACTGGACCGGTGATCTCTGGACTGTGGGGGTACAGTGTGACCCAGACTGGACCGGCGATCTCTGGACTGTGGGGGTACAGTGTGACCCAGACTGGACCAGTGATCTCTGGACTGTGGGGGTACAGTGTGACCCAGACTGGACCGGCGATCTCTGGACTGTGGGGGTACAGTGTGACCCAGACTGGACCAGAGATCTCTGGACTGTAGGGTTACAGTGTGACCCAGACTGGACCGGCGATCTCTGGACTGTGGGGGTACAGTGTGACCCAGACTGGACCAGTGATCTCTGGACTGTAGGGTTACAGTGTGACCCAGACTGGACCGGCGATCTCTGGACTGTGGGGGTACAGTGTGACCCAGACTGGACCAGAGATCTCTGGACTGTAGGGTTACAGTGTGACCCAGACTGGACCAGTGATCTCTGGACTGTGGGGGTACAGTGTGACCCAGACTGGACTGGTGATCTCTGGACTGTGGGGGTACAGTGTGACCCAGACTGGACCGGTGATCTCTGGACTGTGGGGGTACAGTGTGACCCAGACTGGACCGGCGATCTCTGGACTGTGGGGGTACAGTGTGACCCAAACTGGACCAGAGATCTCTGGACTGTAGGGTTACAGTGTGACCCAGACTGGACCGGCGATCTCTGGACTGTGGGGGTACAGTGTGACCCAGACTGGACCAGTGATCTCTGGACTGTAGGGGTACAGTGTGACCCAGACTGGACCGGCGATCTCTGGACTGTGGGGGTACAGTGTGACCCAGACTGGACCAGAGATCTCTGGACTGTAGGGTTACAGTGTGACCCAGACTGGACCAGTGATCTCTGGACTGTGGGGGTACAGTGTGACCCAGACTGGACCGGTGATCTCTGGACTGTAGGGGTACAGTGTGACCCAGACTGGACCGGCGATCTCTGGACTGTAGGGGTACAGTGTGACCCAGACTGGACCAGCGATCTCTGGACTGTAGGGGTACAGTGTGACCCAGACTGGACCGGCGATCTCTGGACTGTGGGGGTACAGTGTGACCCAGACTGGACCAGTGATCTCTGGACTGTAGGGGTACAGTGTGACCCAGACTGGACCGGCGATCTCTGGACTGTGGGGGTACAGTGTGACCCAGACTGGACCAGAGATCTCTGGACTGTAGGGTTACAGTGTGACCCAGACTGGACCAGTGATCTCTGGACTGTGGGGGTACAGTGTGACCCAGACTGGACCGGTGATCTCTGGACTGTAGGGGTACAGTGTGACCCAGACTGGACCGGCGATCTCTGGACTGTAGGGGTACAGTGTGACCCAGACTGGACCGGCGATCTCTGGACTGTAGGGGTACAGTGTGACCCAGACTGGACCGGCGATCTCTGGACTGTGGGGGTACAGTATGAGAGTATTAGCCATACCTTGCAGGCCCATCCTACTGGGTGGCTCCAGAGCCAGCGAGAGCAGGAGGAGGTGCCGGGCGATCAGCTCCAGACTGTTCTCTACAACATAGAACTGGAGACCAGGGAGAGGGAGAAGTGACCACAGGGCTCTGTGAACTGGGCCTGAGCTGTGTTTGTGGCCACAGAATTGTTCTCGATGTCACCTGCCACTCACATGCAGCACTGGGCCGCCAGCCTGCCCTGCCACGGTCTTCAGGAGGTGGCGCAGGTCCCCGCTGCCCATCAGCAGGATGCTGACCTCAGCCTGCTGTCCGAAGGCCCCGGGCGCTGGGAGGGAGAGGGAGAGGGAGAGGGGGAGTGCTGGGGGACCGGAGCCACCGACATGACAGCAGGGAGACGGACAGTGGAGCCAGCAAGGAGAAGGAAAGAGAGAGAGAGAGAGAGGATCCAGTGGGGAGAGAGGGAGAGAGAGAGGGAGGGAGAAGGACAGGGACAGGGACAGACAGTGTCAGGAAGTGTGTCTCTCACCAGTGTCTATGAGGTCCAGAGCTGGACTGAGGCCCCACCAGGTAATACAGCCAGCGCCCTCTACTGGACTGCCTGCAGACATGCTGACAGCAAAACCAACAAAACAGGGAATCATACAGTGTCCCAGTGTCAGTGACAATGTCACTGTAGACACAGCTCTGTCCATTCAGTGACAGAGCTTTGTCCACAGCGACACTGTCCCAGACACTAGAAGGTTATTCAGTGTCAGAGCTGTGTCCACAGTGACACTGTCCCAGACACTAGAAGGTTATTTACTGACAGAGCTGTGTCCACAGTGACACTGTCCCAGACACTAGAAGGTTATTCAGTGTCAGAGCTGTGTCCACAGTGACACTGTCCCAGACACTAGAAGGTTATTCAGGGACAGAGCTGTGTCCACAGTGACACTGTCCCAGACACTAGAAGGTTATTCAGGGACAGAGCTGTGTCCACAGTGACACTGTCCCAGACACTAGAAGGTTATTCAGTGACAGAGCTGTGTCCACAGTGACACTGTCCCAGACACTAGACGGTTATTCAGGGACAGAGCTGTGTCCACAGTGACACTGTCCCAGACACTAGAAGGTTATTCAGGGACAGAGCTGTGTCCACAGCGACACTGTCCCTGACACTAGAAGGTTATTCACTGACAGAGCTGTGTCCACAGTGACACTGTCCCAGACACTAGAAGGTTATTCAGTGACAGAGCTGTGTCCACAGTGACACTGTCCCAGACACTAGAAGGTTATTCAGTGTCAGAGCTGTGTCCACAGTCACACTGTCCCAGACACTAGAAGGTTATTCAGTGACAGAGCTGTGTCCACAGTGACACTGTCCCAGACACTAGACGGTTATTCAGGGACAGAGCTGTGTCCACAGTGACACTGTCCCAGACACTAGAAGGTTATTCAGGGACAGAGCTGTGTCCACAGTGACACTGTCCCAGACACTAGAAGGATATTCAGTGTCAGAGCTGTGTCCACAGTGACACTGTCCCAGACACTAGAAGGTTATTCACTGACAGAACTGTGTCCACAGTGACACTGTCCCAGACACTAGAAGGTTATTCAGGGACAGAGCTGTGTCCACAGTGACACTGTCCCAGACACTAGAAGGATATTCAGTGTCAGAGCTGTGTCCACAGTGACACTGTCCCAGACACTAGAAGGTTATTCAGGGACAGAGCTGTGTCCACAGTGACACTGTCCCAGACACTAGAAGGTTATTCAGGGACAGAGCTGTGTCCACAGTGACACTGTCCCAGACACTAGAAGGTTATTCAGTGTCAGAGCTGTGTCCACAGCGACACTGTCCCAGACACTAGAAGGTTATTCACTGACAGAGCTGTGTCCACAGTGACACTGTCCCAGACACTAGAAGGTTATTCACTGACAGAGCTGTGTCCACAGTGACACTGTCCCAGACACTAGAAGGTTATTCACTGACAGAGCTGTGTCCACAGTGACACTGTCCCACACACTAGAAGGATATTCAGTGTCAGAGCTGTGTCCACAGTGACACTGTCCCAGACACTAGAAGGTTATTCACTGACAGAGCTGTGTCCACAGTGACACTGTCCCAGACACTAGAAGGTTATTCAGGGACAGAGCTGTGTCCACAGTGACACTGTCCCAGACACTAGAAGGTTATTCAGTGTCAGAGCTGTGTCCACAGTGACACTGTCCCAGACACTAGAAGGTTATTCAGTGTCAGAGCTGTGTCCACAGCGACACTGTCCCAGACACTAGAAGGATATTCAGTGTCAGAGCTGTGTCCACAATCTTTAACTTTGTATAGGTGGTGATAGCTGATGAACTATGGTTGCATCCCTAGAGTAGAAACACTCAAAGCTTCATTACACATACTGTAGATGTACACACACACAGCTGTGACCCTTACACTGGCTTCCATCAGCTCGACTTGAATTTCTTTTAAGTTTTATTCTACTATAAAAACTACATGTACAAACTACGTTTATATATATATAATTTATATCTTAAGTGTATCATCTGCTTCTGCGATGGGTTTTGGTTAAATTCCCCTCTTTGTGCGTCTCCTCCACAGGGCTGGCATTAACTGGCGATTTATCAGTAAACAACACGCAGTAAAACTTCAGCAAAACTCCACAGCACACCTCGGTTCAGTGGATGAAAGCGGACTGTGCGTGGCTCCGGCGTGACTGAAATTACAGAGAGAGTTCGGACTTAATTTCACCGGCAAACATTTCTTAAAATAGTTTAATTCAAAATTCACAGGAACACCAACACGGCCCCACCTCTCCCACGTACAGGGGGGCTTTCAGTCCGGCAGAAAATTAACTACAAACACAAAGTCACAAGGAAAAACACCAGAAATGACCGCTCACCTGTCGACTCGCTAGCCTTGCGCCCAACGGTAGAGTTAGCATCTCGCTGCCTGGCAACAGCAGGGGGGCTTATACTTCCTGGGCGAGGGCGTGACGGGCACGGAGATCGACCAATCATCCTCAGGAATGGGCGAATGCCCCGGAACCGGATGGAAATCGCGCCAATAGGAGCGCGGAGGTGGGCGGGCTCTGAGGGTCAGCGAAGGTGTGTTACCGTAATTTCAGGAGAAGGGACGCATAGTAGTGATCTTGAGTCTCAAGGTCTCAAGACTGGCCACAAGGAGGCACTACTGGGCACTGGAGTTTTTAGTCACGCAATCCGTCACTTTTTCTAACTGCTTTATTCATTCAGCATTGGGTCCAGCGTCTATCCCACTAGGCAAAGGGTTGAAGGTAGGGTACACCCTGGATGGGACGCCAGTCCATCACAGGACACACACACACACCCACACACCAGGGCCAATCACCAGACACACAGACACACAGACACACACTCACACCAGGGCCAGTCCATTACAGGACACACACACACTCACACACTCACACCAGGGCCAGTCCATCTCAGGACACACACAGACACACACACTCACACCAGGGCCAGTCCATCACAGGGCACACACACACTCACACACTCACACCAGGGCCAGTCCATCACAGGACACACACAGACACACACACACTCACACCAGGGCCAGTCCATCACAGGACACACACAGACACACACACACTCACACCAGGGCCAGTCCATCACAGGACACACACAGACACACACACACTCACACCAGGGCCAGTCCATCACAGGACACACGCAGACAGGGGCCAGTTTTCACAGAAATCAGTTAACCCCCCAGCGTGTCTGTGGACTGTGGGACCACTCCATCACCACGCTGCCCGTTTCTAGTGTCATGTTTCCCTTAAATCCAAGATTCCTGCCCACAGCTGCCTGCACAGATAGATGGTCTTCATTGAAAGGGCTATAGTTTTTGGGGTGCTGTAAAATGTCCATAGTTAAATGTCACAGCTGTGCTCCCAGGCCAATCTCTATAGCCCAGTCTTCTGATTCTGCTCTCCTGTCTGTCCCCCGAGCCCGTCCACACTCTAGGGGTGACAGGGCTTCTCCTGCTGCGCCCCAGAGCTCTGGAACCCTCTCCCCAAGGACATCAGAGAGTCTCCATCTCTAAACTCCCTCAAATCCAGACTCAACACCTCCTTCTTCAGAAGAGTCTTTGCTGAACTGGTTCTGTTCTTCCCCCTCTGCTCCTCCTGCACTCACGGCCCCTGACTCCTCTCACCGTGCCGTCTCATCCTGCGCATCTCCTGCATGTTTTTATCGTTGTGGTTGACATTCTGTAAAGCGCTTCGAGAAGCCAGCTTTAAAAGCACTATATCAAATAAAGTTGTTGTTATTATTATGATAGTCCAGCTCTTTCAACAGAGCAAGAGAAAGTCTCCCCTCTGTGTAGTACATATTATGATATGGATATCTGATATTGATGACAGGATATTATGCAGTAATACTATTATCTGAGATGCTAAGTGCTCTATGAATCAGCTCTTGGTCCACACATGCAGTAAGACTGCAGGAGAGTGACCGCTGTGCAGCTCACAGCTGGGCGGCGTCTCGGAGGACAGCGGTCTGCTTCTGTCTCAGAGTCAGGACCGCAAGCCCCTCCTCTTCGGGGCGCTCCGGCTCTTTCCCGTTCTGCTCCGGTTTCCTGCGCCTGCCTCCTGCTCCGGCCCCTCCCTTTCAAAGCCAAACGCGCTCCCCCCAGTCTGGGCTCGGCTCCGGGAGACTACCCGCGAGCCCAGGAGGGGCTTCGCCCCGGCGTCCTGACCGTCTGGGTCCGGGGCTGGGGGCGCCCGGTACCCCTTTAATTCCCCCGACCCCTCGCCGGATCCCACTCCGGCTTTTAACTTTGTCTCCCGGCTCTGGACTTCTGCTCCCCCTCTGGATTTCCCTACGGACTGTCGCCCGGACCACGCCCCCCCCCCCGAGCACCAGCGCACCCTGTTCTCCCCCCAGCCCTGCTCCCAGCCCCTCCGGATTCCGCCGATCGACGAGCTCGCACTGTGCTGACTGACAGGACAGAGCGTCGTGCAGGAGACAGAGGGAAACAAACAGAGGCAGAAGCTCCTGTAGGTCCATAAATAATGATGATATAATATTGAATTACAGGAGGCAAGCAGGAAGTCGGTAATATACAGGAGACTGATACAATGTGATGCTATCGTACTTAAAAAAAACACAGGAGTGGAGGAAACTGTTGGCAGGAAGTGGGGGCGGACAGGAAGTGACGTCAGCGGACGTTGCCCTTCAGCGCGACCTCCACTTCCTCCTCGGGCTGCAGCGTGTGCCACTGGGCGATGGGCCGGCGGGGGTTGGCCAGCATGTCCGACCAGTGGCGCAGCTC
Organism: Lepisosteus platostomus; assembly: GCF_059453375.1. Classification (NCBI taxonomy): domain Eukaryota; kingdom Metazoa; phylum Chordata; class Actinopteri; order Semionotiformes; family Lepisosteidae; genus Lepisosteus; species Lepisosteus platostomus. Next base: position 1,156,789 of record NC_142619.1, on the reverse strand, counting down.
CGTGCCCGAGGAGTTGCAGCCCACGAACACCTTCCCGATGGCGTCGTTCTTGCCCAGCTTGTCGTAGTCCAGCACGGTGACGACCACCTGCACCTTCTGCAGAGGAGAGAGAGGGGTGTCAGTGCTCTAGAGAGAGAGAGAGAGGGGGGTGTCAGTGCTCCAGAGAGAGAGAGAGAGAGAGGGGTGTCAGTGCTCCAGAGAGAGAGGGAGAGAGAGAGAGAGAGGGGTGTCAGTGCTCCAGAGAGAGAGGGAGAGAGAGAGAGAAAGAGAGAGAGAGAGTAACGCATCTCAGAGTAATCCAATCCCAGAGTTCCCACACCTGCCAGAATCACAACACGTCCCAATCCTACTGGGAGAGGGAGGAGGGAACTCAGTTGATCTGGCAGCCCAGTATGTGATCTCCTGTCACAGCCTGAGGAACAGTGAGTCTGTCTCCCAATAATGCTCCAGCCGCCTACAGTATATGTCAATATTTTATAATATGTCTCTGTTGTAAATGTCTGTAACATGTCTGTAGGTTTTATTTTACTTCTATTTTTTGTCTTGTTCCATGTTAATTTTATTATTTTTATTTGCTTTGGCAACACTGATTGTACCCATCGGTCATGCTAATAAAGCACCTTGAATTGAATTGAGAGAGAGAGAGAGAGGGAGGGGTGTCAGTGCTCCAGAGAGAGAGAGAGGGAGGCAGGAGTGGGGTGTCAGTGATGTGGGGGTTGGTTCTGCAGTTCCTGGGGGTCCTCGCTCCTGCCCTGTCGCGACACAGCCCCCCAGTGTCCGGGTGGGCTGGCAGTGTACCTGGATCTGCTCGAAGGGCACCTCGAAGCTGAAGCTCTCGTTGTAGTAGGGGTTCAGCGTGTTCTTCTTGATGGTGGTCTTCTTCTTCTTCAGCCGCTTGCCTCCCTGCATGAGGTGGATCTTCACATAGGGGTCTGAGCAGGGAGAGAGAGGGAGAGCATGAACCCCACACACACACACACACACACACACACACACACACACACTGACTTCACAGAGGGGTCTGAGCAGGGAGAGAGGGAGAGCATGAACCCCACACACACACACACAGACTCACACAGACTCACACAGACTCACACAGACACAAACAGATACACACAGATACACACAGATACACACAGATTACCTGACAGTCCTCCCACGTCCATCTTCTTGAGGTTCTTGGCCTCCAGGATGATGACGGTCAGTTTCCCGGCTGTGGGAACGTAGCGCAGGGAGAAGCAGATATCGCCCAGCTTCTCCTGCTGCGGGAGAGAAGTCAGGACTCAGGGGAGAGAATTTCACATGGCCCCTCTCTGCGCCTCCTTCCTCCACCTCCTCTCCCTCCTCCTCCCCAGCGGTACTCCGGGGTCCCCCCGTTTTCCCCTGCTCTCCAGCCCCCTCCCTCTCCCTACCTCCTCCTTCTCCGCGCTCTCCAGTTCTCTCCACTCCTCGATCAGGTGCCCCAGGTCCACGCTGTTCATGGGCACCTTGACGTCGCCGATGGCGTCGTGCTTCGAGAAACGGTCGAAATCGTACACCGCCATCATCAGCGTCTTGCCGCCCAGCTCCGCGTACGGGACCTGAGACGGACACAGGGATTGACAGGGTACACAGCGAGAGGAAGGCAGAGGGAGGGCTACAGGGACTGGAAGAATGTCCCTGTTTCTGCTCCTGGTCACTGACGTTGACGAATGTCGCTGTAAGTCCTGCTCGTGTAGCTCACATTGTCCCACAAGCCTTAACTCTCCCTGTTTCTGCTCCTGCTCACTGACCTGGAAGAATGTCGCTGTAAGTCTTGCTCGTGTAGCTCACATTGTCCCACAAGCCTTAACTTTCCCTGTTTCTGCTCCTGGTCACTGACGTTGACAAATGTCGCTGTAAGTCCTGCTCGTGTAGCTCACATTGTCCCATAATCCTTAACTCTCCCTGTTTCTGCTCCTGCTCACTGACCTGGAAGAATGTCGCTGTAAGTCTTGCTCGTGTAAATCCAATTGTCCCTTAACTTTCCCTGTTTCTGCTCCTGGTCACTGACGTTGACGAATGTCGCTGTAAGTCTTGCTCGTGTAGCTCACATTGTCCCACAATCCTTAACATCTCCCTGTTTCTGCTCCTGCTCACTGACCTTGAAGTGGAAGGTCTCATTGAAAACGGGACTCAGAGTCTTGCGGTGAACTTTCGTCTCGAATTTCTTCTTCTTGTCCGGCATGAGGTAGACCTTGACGTAGGGGTCAGAGGTGCCCCCGATGTCCATCGCTTGCAGATCCTCTGCCTGGAGAATCCCTACGATCAACTGGGAGAGAGATGTTTGTAATACAGACACGCTGACTGGACAGGACTGACAGTGAGCTTCCTCCGCTTGCCACGGTGAAACAGGCACACAGATTTCGAGACACACATACACACACGCACACACACACACACACACACCTGTCCATTCTGAAAATCGTAGTCCAGGGAGTACTGCAGCCGGCCGAGCTTCTCCTGCTGGTTGTCCGAGGCCTTACCGCCCCCGTCCAGGTCCTCCACATCGGGCTGCACCTAGGACACACACCGGAAAACGGGAAGAGGAATCAAATCCGGCAAAGACCCTCGGCCCAGACAGGGTGTTTTGCGAAATATGGTTTCGAAATCCCACATTTCAGATTAAAAAAAAATCAGCTACTTTTTTTTAGGAAGAGGTGTGAGTGGGGCCAGCAGGGGGCGATCACCCTGTGGTCTGTGTGGGTCCTCATGCCCCAGTATAGTGATGGGGACACTACACTGTAAACAGGCGCCGTCCTTCAGATGAGACGAAAAGCCGAGGTCCTGACTCTCCGTGGTCATGAACAATCCCAGGGTGTCTCTCGAGAAGAGTAGGGGTGTTACCCCAGTGTCCTGGTCAAACTCCCCCCTGGACTTTACCCCTCATGGCCTCCTAATAACCCCCCTCTATGAATTGGCTTCATTACTCTGCTCTCCTCCCACTGAGAGCTGGGGTGTGGGGAGCGTTCTGGCGCACTATGGCTGCCGTCACATCATCCAGGTGGGGCTGCACACTGGTGGGGGTGGAGGGGATCCCCATTACCTGTACAGCGCTTTGAGTGGAGTGTCCAGAAAAGCGCTATATAAGTGTAAGCAATTATTATTATTATTACTTGTTGGACTACAAATCCCACCATGCAATATTCAATGTGGCTCCTCATAAAGTTTTTGACGTGGTCCTCCGAGCCTGCAGAGGGCAGCACCCGCGTTCTCTCACCTTGTCCACATAGCTGCTGCCCATGTCGTTTGCGTCCTTCATGTTGATCTTCTCTTTCTTCTCTTTCTTCTTCCCTTTCTTCTTCTTTCCACAGCATTTCTTACAGACACAGAACACGCAGCACAGAACCAGGACACACAGCAGCACCACTATCGCACCTACTGCCCAGAGCGGGACTGAGGGACAGAGAGAGAGGGGTTAATACACACACACTGACTGGACACTCCAGTACAATAACAGTGTTCTATGGTGAACAGGGGTATAGATAATAGAGATCTTGAATCCATGTATAGGTTAAGACAAATGAAAGTGGTGGATGAATATATCGGCTTACAGTATATATATAAGCTTACATACTGTATATATAAACATACACTGTATGGAGAGAGATGGGTCGACAGATGAAGTTGTAAATATAGTTCATTATTGCTCATGAGAAGGAGGAACTGGTTGCTAAGCAGCAGTCTCTGGGGGAGGAAACAGGGCTCCGTTTCCTGGGCAACGCCAGTCCATAGTCCAACTCTGAGAGCCCGCTCAGCAGAGATCGACACAGGCGTCTCCTCAGACAGCGCACAACATTTATCAACAGCAAACCAGCTCTTTTATCACAGACCCTGCTCTGGTGCCTGCAGAGCAGCACTGCTCTGTGGGTCTTGTGTACCTTACTGGAGAATTGAATTAGAAAAGAGGCTTGAGTTGGAATTTGACTTTAATCTAATTGTATCCAGACACGGCTCGCTGGAAGCCTTTATGTTCTGGGGCAGGCCAGGAGATTCACCTCTCAGAGCAGCCTGCCCACCCTGTCTCTTACTGTGGAGCCACACTGCAGTGTGTGAGAGCTGTCCTGAGCACTGTGCAGCCACACTGCAGTGTGTGAGAGCTGTCCTGAGCACTGTGCAGCCACACTGCAGTGTGTCAGAGCTGTCCTGAGCACTGTGCAGCCACACTGCAGTGTGTGAGAGCTGTCCTGAGCACTGTGCAGCCACACTGCAGTGTGTGAGAGCTGTCCTGAGCACTGTGCAGCCACACTGCAGTGTGTGAGAGCTATCCTGAGCACTGTGCAGCAACACTGCAGTGTGTGAGAGCTGTCCTGAGCACTGTGCAGCCACACTGCAGTGTCAGAGCTGTCCTGAGCACTGTGCAGCCACACTGCAGTGTGTCAGAGCTGTCCTGAGCACTGTGCAGCCACACTGCAGTGTGTCAGAGCTGTCCTGAGCACTGTGCAGCCACACTGCAGTGTGTGAGAGCTGTCCTGAGCACTGTGCAGCCACACTGCAGTGTGTGAGAGCTGTCCTGAGCACTGTGCAGCCACACTGCAGTGTGTGAGAGCTGTCCTGAGCACTGTGCAGCCACACTGCAGTGTCAGAGCTGTCCTGAGCACTGTGGAGCCACACTGCAGTGTGTCAGAGCAGTCATGAGCACTGCACCGTGTCTCTCGATGTGTCAGAGCTGTCCTGAGCACTGCGCCGTGTCTCTCAGTGTGTCAGAGCTGTCCTGAGCACTGCGCCGTGTCTCTCAGTGTGTCAGAGCTGTACCGAGCACTGAGCTGTGTCTCTCAGTGTGTCAGAGCTGTGCTGAGCATTTGTTGGGGATTGTAGCAGGGGTCATGCTACAGTAACTGTCCTACAGCCACACTGCCCAGACCAGACCAGAGATTTCTCTACCACTCCAGTCCTGCAGCTCGTACTACAAGCGCCACTACTCCTCTAACTATAGTGTCTATACCACCACTGGCACCAGAGCCTGCCCTCTGCTACAGACACTGCCCCTGCAGGAGGGCTAGTCAAGAGGTTCACGAACTCCGACAGCTGCGTTTCAGCCACACGCCGGAGCAGCAGAGCAAGACCAGGAACTTACGTCTGTGCGCGTGATCTGAACAGACCACAGGGCAGGAGTGAGAAGAGAAAAACAAGACAAGCGAGGATGGAATGAAACCAGGTGAAATGGCATGGAGGACAAAAAACACGAGAGAGGTGATGGACCGGAGCTTTGAAACTGTTATTGTGCACCGGGACTGGGCCGTGTCAGTAAACTCCACACACACTGTCAGTGTCTGATCTCTAGAGCACCGGGACTGGGCCGTGTCAGTAAACTCCACACACACTGTCAGTGTCTGATCTCTAGAGCTCTGGGAGTGGGCCGTGTCAGTAAACTCCACACACACTGTCAGTGTCTGATCTCTAGAGCTCTGGGACTGGGCTGTGTCAGTAAACTCCACACACACTGTCAGTGTCTGATCTCTAGAGCTCTGGGACTGGGCCGTGTCAGTAAACTCCACACACTGTCAGTGTCTGATCTCTAGAGCTCTGGGACTGGGCTGTGTCAGTAAACTCCACACACACTGTCAGTGTCTGATCTCTAGAGCACCGGGACTGGGCCGTGTCAGTAAACTCCACACACACTGTCAGTGTCTGATCTCTAGAGCACCGGGACTGGGCCGTGTCAGTAAACTCCACACACACTGTCAGTGTCTGATCTCTAGAGCTCTGGGACTGGGCCGTGTCAGTAAACTCCACACACACTGTCAGTGTCTGATGTACTGGAGTGTCCAGTCAGTGTGTCTGTATGAACCCCTCTCTCTCTCAGGGCAGTGTTCATGTACTGGAGTGTCCAGTCAGTGTGTGTGTATTAACCCCTCTCTCTCTCAGTGCAGTGTTCATGTATTGGAGTGTCCAGTCAGTGTGTCTGTATTAACCCCTCTCTCTCTCAGTGCAGTGTTCATGTACTGGAGTGTCCAGTCAGTGTGTGTGTATGAACCCCTCTCTCTCTCAGTGCAGTGTTAATGTACTGGAGTGTCCAGTCAGTGTGTCTGTATTAACCCCTCTCTCTCTCAGTGCAGTGTTCATGTACTGGAGTGTCCAGTCAGTGTGTCTGTATTAACCCCTCTCTCTCTCAGTGCAGTGTTCATGTACTGGAGTGTCCAGTCAGTGTGTGTGTATTAACCCCTCTCTCTCTCAGTGCAGTGTTCATGTATTGGAGTGTCCAGTCAGTGTGTCTGTATTAACCCCTCTCTCTCTCAGTGCAGTGTTCATGTACTGGAGTGTCCAGTCAGTGTGTGTGTATGAACCCCTCTCTCTCTCAGTGCAGTGTTAATGTACTGGAGTGTCCAGTCAGTGTGTCTGTATTAACCCCTCTCTCTCTCAGTGCAGTGTTCATGTACTGGAGTGTCCAGTCAGTGTGTGTGTATGAACCCCTCTCTCTCTCAGTGCAGTGTTAATGTACTGGAGTGTCCAGTCAGTGTGTCTGTATTAACCCCTCTCTCTCTCAGTGCAGTGTTCATGTACTGGAGTGTCCAGTCAGTGTGTCTGTATTAACCCCTCTCTCTCTCAGTGCAGTGTTAATGTACTGGAGTGTCCAGTCAGTGTGTCTCTAGAGCACCGGGACTGGGCCGTGTCAGTAAACTCCACACACACTGTCAGTGTCTGATCTCTAGAGCTCTGGGACTGGGCCGTGTCAGTAAACTCCACACACACTGTCAGTGTCTGATCTCTAGAGCACCGGGACTGGGCCGTGTCAGTAAACTCCACACACACTGTCAGTGTCTGATCTCTAGAGCTCTGGGACTGGGCCGTGTCAGTAAACTCCACACACACTGTCGGTGTCTGATCTCTAGAGCTCTGGGACTGGGCCGTGTCAGTAAACTCCACACACACTGTCGGTGTCTGATCTCTAGAGCCCTGGGGCTGGGCTGTGTCAGTAAACTCCACACACTGTCAGTGTCTGATCTCTAGAGCACTGGGACTGGGCCGTGTCAGTAAACTCCACACACACTGTCAGTGTCTGATCTCTAGAGCTCTGGGACTGGGCCGTGTCAGTAAACTCCACACACACTGTCAGTGTCTGATCTCTAGAGCTCTGGGACTGGGCCGTGTCAGTAAACTCCACACACACTGTCAGTGTCTGATCTCTAGAGCTCTGGGACTGGGCCGTGTCAGTAAACTCCACACACACTGTCAGTGTCTGATCTCTAGAGCTCTGGGACTGGGCCGTGTCAGTAAACTCCACACACACTGTCAGTGTCTGATCTCTAGAGCTCTGGGACTGGGCCGTGTCAGTAAACTCCACACACACTGTCAGTGTCTGATCTCTAGAGCTCTGGGACTGGGCCGTGTCAGTAAACTCCACACACACTGTCAGTGTCTGATCTCTAGAGCTCTGGGACTGGGCCGTGTCAGTAAACTCCACACACACTGTCAGTGTCTGATCTCTAGAGCTCTGGGACTGGGCCGTGTCAGTAAACTCCACACACACTGTCAGTGTCTGATCTCTAGAGCTCTGGGACTGGGCCGTGTCAGTAAACTCCACACACACTGTCGGTGTCTGATCTCTAGAGCACCGGGACTGGGCTGTGTCAGTAAACTCCACACACTGTCAGTGTCTGATCTCTAGAGCACTGGGACTGGGCCGTGTCAGTAAACTCCACACACACTGTCAGTGTCTGATCTCTAGAGCCCTGGGACTGGGCCGTGTCAGTAAACTCCACACACACTGTCAGTGTCTGATCTCTAGAGCTCTGGGACTGGGCCGTGTCAGTAAACTCCACACACACTGTCAGTGTCTGATCTCTAGAGCTCTGGGACTGGGCTGTGTCAGTAAACTCCATTGGAAACACCACATGGACTGGGGTTCTGGGCTCTGGACTCCCTTCTGTGTTATGAATAAGCTTTTCCAGACGCTGTTGTATACTAAATGAAAACGCAGGAGTTTATCTGCTCACTGCTGTACACAGTGAGTATTAAAATGTTGGGAGTCCTTCTGCCACAGCATGGCTTCTGATTAGCTTATCGAGCCATCATTAATCCCTTTGGCCACACTCCCTGATCCTGACTTAGGCTACCTCGTTAGTGCTGATTGGAGTCCCGCAATCATTAACTAATTAATCTCAAATCCAGAGACAATGGAACGTGTCGATGTCACAGTCTGTGCTTTGACTGTAACAGTGTGTATTCCTGTACTTGGAACCTGCGATCTCTGGACTGGGGGGCTACAATATGACCTATCCCGCATGCACCAGCAGGGGGCGCGCTCCATCATACTCACTTGGCAACTTGCCCAGCTCATTCATGAACTTCGTCTTCATGTGTGTGAAGACGTCGTGGTGATGGACGGGTCCGGTCTCATTCTGTACGTGTTCAGGAGGCTCTGGAGTCGACACCTCTGGGTGGTGGGGCTCTGCTGAGCGTCGTACTGCCCTCACCTCCCGTATACTGGATAAGCGCATGACGAAAACCTGGCGGAAAATAGTCATTATTCAGGTAGCTTTCTGAAATGATATTTGTATTAACCCCTCTCTCTCTCTCAGTGCAGTGTTCATGTACTGGAGTGTCCAGTCAGTGTGTCTGTATTAACCCCTCTCTCTCTCAGTGCAGTGTTCATGTACTGGAGTGTCCAGTGTGTCTGTATTAACCCCTCTCTCTCTCAGTGCAGTGTTAATGTACTGGAGTGTCCAGTCAGTGTGTCTGTATTAACCCCTCTCTCTCAGGGCAGTGTTCATGTACTGGAGTGTCCAGTCAGTGTGTCTGTATGAACCCCTCTCTCTCTCTCTCAGTGCAGTGTTAATGTACTGGAGTGTCCAGTCAGTGTGTCTGTATTAACCCCTCTCTCTCTCAGTGCAGTGTTCATGTACTGGAGTGTCCAGTCAGTGTGTCTGTATTAACCCCTCTCTCTCTCAGTGCAGTGTTAATGTACTGGAGTGTCCAGTCAGTGTGTCTGTATGAACCCCTCTCTCTCTCAGTGCAGTGTTCATGTACTGGAGTGTCCAGTCAGTGTGTGTGTATGAACCCCTCTCTCTCAGTGCAGTGTTACTGTACAGTGCAGATATATTGAACTTTTCCCTAGTCTATTTCTCTACTGTTTCAGCTGCAGTCTTCACCATGGGTCCCTCAGAGACAGCAGCTCCAGATTGGATATAATATCACTGACCTTAATCTATGGACTTTGCACTTTAAACTGCACATCTCCCAAGCGCTCTATCTGTGACCTCCACTAATAGGATTTCCAGCCATACTTAGCTGATTCCCTCTCCTTAAGTCAATTAGGGTTCCTTTTCCAGGAACAAGATGGCAAACTTCCTTCAGCTGCGCCACATCGCTCTCCTGCTTCCAGAACCACAGCCTCTCACGGAGGTCATATAAGTTTATGCCGAAGCAGGGACTTCTCACGGACTACATCTCCCATGGTGCCCTGCGGCTCTGCGCCATGCACCATGGGGAATGTAGTCTGTGTGAAGTCCCTGCTTGTTCATAAACTTATATGACCCCCGCGATAGTTTTGTAATTTCTCATGTGTTCATTTCACTGTGGATCCAGGCTTTAAATGAGAGTGCAGGAACTGAAAATCCAATCAGAGCATTTTTAAGAACTACTGTTCCCAGGCTGCTCCTGGATACAGGAGGCATATGCACCAGCTTCGTGGCTGCAGCAAGGGCTAGTGGGCGATGTAGTTTTACTGCTGTAGTGGAGCAGTATGTAAAGCAAGATGTACATAAGAAACAACAAAGGATGCCCACAAAGTTGAAGAACCACCTTGCATTCACATTCTGCAGTGCGAGCTCAGTTTCGGACAGCCTGGTTCTGGTATGATTGGTACTGTGATCTAATGGATTAATGCACGTCTCCCTCTGGATGCCCACCGCAGAAGATCAGCACACAGGAGCCCTACAGTCGCACACCAGCAGTCCACCTGAGCACAGAGACCACGATCCCACCCGAGAGCATCACGGCACCCTCGAGCCCAGCAAGGAGGAGCACAGCTGGAACATGACTCTCTCACAGAGCGCCCCTCTCCTCCACCCTGACTCTCTCACAGAGACCCCCTCTACACCCTGACTCTCTCACAGAGACCCCCTCTACACCCTGACTCTCTCACAGAGACCCCCTCTCCTCCACCCTGACTCTCTCACAGAGACCCCCTCTACACCCTGACTCTCTCACAGAGACCCCCTCTCCTCCACCCTGACTCTCTCACAGAGACCCCCTCTACACCCTGACTCTCTCACAGAGACCCCCTCTACACCCTGACTCTCTCACAGAGACCCCCTCTACACCCTGACTCTCTCACAGAGACCCCCTCTCCTCCATCCTGACTCTCTCACAGAGACCCCCTCTACACCCTGACTCTCTCACAGAGACCCCCTCTACACCCTGACTCTCTCACAGAGACCCCCTCTCCTCCGCCCTGACTCTCTCACAGAGACCCCCTCTCCTCCACCCTGACTCTCTCACAGAGACCCCCTCTACACCCTGACTCTCTCACAGAGACCCCCTCTACACCCTGACTCTCTCACAGAGACCCCCTCTCCTCCACCCTGACTCTCTCACAGAGACCCCCCTCTACACCCTGACTCTCTCACAGGGCGCCCCCTCTCCTCCACCCTGACTCTCTCACAGAGACCCCCTCTACACCCTGACTCTCTCACAGGGCGCCCCCTCTCCTCCACCCTGACTCTCTCACAGAGACCCCCTCTCCTCCACCCTGACTCTCTCACAGAGACCCCCTCTACACCCTGACTCTCTCACAGAGACCTCCTCTACACCCTGACTCTCTCACAGAGACCCCCTCTACACCCTGACTCTCTCACAGAGACCCCCCTGTCCTCCACCCTGACTCTCTCACAGAGACCCCCTCTCCTCCACCCTGACTCTCTCACAGAGACCCCCTCTACACCCTGACTCTCTCACAGAGACCCCCTCTCCTCCACCCTGACTCTCTCACAGAGACCCCCTCTCCTCCACCCTGACTCTCTCACAGAGACCCCCTCTCCTCCACCCTGACTCTCTCACAGAGACCCCCTCTACACCCTGACTCTCTCACAGAGACCCCCTCTCCTCCACCCTGACTCTCTCACAGAGACCCCCTCTCCTCCACCCTGACTCTCTCACAGAGACCCCCTCTCCTCCACCCTGACTCTCTCACAGAGACCCCCTCTCCTCCACCCTGACTCTCTCACAGAGACCCCCTCTCCTCCACCCTGACTCTCTCACAGAGACCCCCTCTACACCCTGACTCTCTCACAGAGACCCCCTCTGCACCCTGACTCTCTCACAGAGACCCCCTCTCCTCCACCCTGACTCTCTCACAGAGACCCCCTCTACACCCTGACTCTCTGACAGAGACCCCCTCTCCTCCGCCCTGACTCTCTCACAGAGACCCCCTCTACACCCTGACTCTCTCACAGAGACCCCCTCTCCTCCACCCTGACTCTCTCACAGAGACCCCCTCTCCTCCACCCTGACTCTCTCACAGAGACCCCCTCTACACCCTGACTCTCTCACAGAGACCCCCTCTACACCCTGACTCTCTCACAGAGACCCCCTCTACACCCTGACTCTCTCACAGAGACCCCCTCTCCTCCACCCTGACTCTCTCACAGAGACCCCTCTCCTCCGCCCTGACTCTCTCACAGAGACCCCCTCTCCTCCACCCTGACTCTCTCACAGAGACCCCCTCTCCTCCACCCTGACTCTCTCACAGAGACCCCCTCTCCTCCACCCTGACTCTCTCACAGAGACCCCCTCTACACCCTGACTCTCTCACAGAGACCCCCTCTCCTCCACCCTGACTCTCTCACAGAGACCCCCTCTACACCCTGACTCTCTCACAGAGACCCCCTCTACACCCTGACTCTCTCACAGAGACCCCCTCTCCTCCACCCTGACTCTCTCACAGAGACCCCCTCTCCTCCACCCTGACTCTCTCACAGAGACCCCCTCTACACCCTGACTCTCTCACAGAGACCCCCTCTACACACTGACTCTCTCACAGAGACCCCCTCTACACCCTGACTCTCTCACAGAGACCCCCTCTACACCCTGACTCTCTCACAGAGACCCCCTCTCCTCCACACTGACTCTCTCACAGAGACCCCCTCTACACCCTGACTCTCTCACAGAGACCCCCTCTCCTCCACCCTGACTCTCTCACAGAGACCCCCTCTCCTCCACCCTGACTCTCTCACAGAGACCCCCTCTCCTCCACCCTGACTCTCTCACAGAGCGCCCCTCTCCTCCACCCTGACTCTCTCACAAAGACCCCCTCTACACCCTGACTCTCTCACAAAGACCCCCTCTACACCCTGACTCTCTCACAGAGACCCCCTCTCCTCCACCCTGACTCTCTCACAGAGACCCCCTCTCCTCCACCCTGACTCTCTCACAGAGACCCCCTCTCCTCCACCCTGACTCTCTCACAGAGACCCCCTCTCCTCCACCCTGACTCTCTCACAGAGACCCCCTCTCCTCCACCCTGACTCTCTCACAGAGACCCCCTCTCCTCCACCCTGACTCTCTCACAGAGACCCCCTCTCCTCCACCCTGACTCTCTCACAGAGACCCCCTCTACACCCTGACTCTCTCACAGAGCGCCCCTCTACACCCTGACTCTCTCACAGAGCGCCCCTCTCCTCCACCCTGACTCTCTCACAGAGACCCCCTCTCCTCCACCCTGACTCTCTCACAGAGACCCCCTCTACACCCTGACTGTCTCACAGAGACCCCCTCTACACCCTGACTGTCTCACAGAGACCCCCTCTACACCCTGACTCTCTCACAGAGCGCCCCTCTACACCCTGACTCTCTCACAGAGACCCCCTCTCCTCCACCCTGACTCTCTCACAGAGACCCCCTCTACACCCTGACTCTCTCACAGAGACCCCCTCTACACCCTGACTCTCTCACAGAGACCCCCTCTGCACCCTGACTCTCTCACAGAGACCACCTCTCCTCCACCCTGACTCTCTCACAGAGACCCCCTGTCCTCCACCCTGACTCTCTCACAGAGACCCCCTCTGCACCCTGACTCTCTCACAGAGACCCCCTGTCCTCCACCCTGACTCTCTCACAGAGACCCCCTCTCCTCCACCCTGACTCTCTCACAGAGACCCCCTCTCCCCCACCCTGACTCTCTCACAGAGACCCCCTCTACACCCTGACTGTCTCACAGAGACCCCCTCTACACCCTGACTCTCTCACAGAGACCCCCTCTCCTCCACCCTGACTCTCTCACAGAGACCCCCTCTACACCCTGACTCTCTCACAGAGACCCCCTCTACACCCTGACTCTCTCACAGAGACCCCCTCTACACCCTGACTCTCTCACAGAGACCCCCTCTCCTCCACCCTGACTCTCTCACAGAGACCCCCTCTACACCCTGACTCTCTCACAGAGCGCCCCTCTACACCCTGACTCTCTCACAGAGCGCCCCTCTCCTCCACCCTGACTCTCTCACAGAGACCCCCTCTCCTCCACCCTGACTCTCTCACAGAGACCCCCTCTACACCCTGACTGTCTCACAGAGACCCCCTCTACACCCTGACTGTCTCACAGAGACCCCCTCTACACCCTGACTCTCTCACAGAGCGCCCCTCTACACCCTGACTCTCTCACAGAGACCCCCTCTCCTCCACCCTGACTCTCTCACAGAGACCCCCTCTACACCCTGACTCTCTCACAGAGACCCCCTCTACACCCTGACTCTCTCACAGAGACCCCCTCTGCACCCTGACTCTCTCACAGAGACCACCTCTCCTCCACCCTGACTCTCTCACAGAGACCCCCTGTCCTCCACCCTGACTCTCTCACAGAGACCCCCTCTGCACCCTGACTCTCTCACAGAGACCCCCTGTCCTCCACCCTGACTCTCTCACAGAGACCCCCTCTCCTCCACCCTGACTCTCTCACAGAGACCCCCTCTCCCCCACCCTGACTCTCTCACAGAGACCCCCTCTACACCCTGACTGTCTCACAGAGACCCCCTCTACACCCTGACTCTCTCACAGAGACCCCCTCTCCTCCACCCTGACTCTCTCACAGAGACCCCCTCTCCTCCACCCTGACTCTCTCACAGAGACCCCCTCTACACCCTGACTCTCTCACAGAGACCCCCTCTACACCCTGACTCTCTCACAGAGCGCCCCTCTCCTCCACCCTGACTCTCTCACAAAGACCCCCTCTACACCCTGACTCTCTCACAAAGACCCCCTCTACACCCTGACTCTCTCACAGAGACCCCCTCTCCTCCACCCTGACTCTCTCACAGAGCGCCCCTCTCCTCCACCCTGACTCTCTCACAGAGACCCCCTCTACACCCTGACTCTCTCACAGAGACCCCCTCTCCTCCACCCTGACTCTCTCACAGAGACCCCCTCTACACCCTGACTCTCTCACAGAGACCCCCTCTACACCCTGACTCTCTCACAGAGACCCCCTCTACACCCTGACTCTCTCACAGAGACCCCCTCTCCTCCACCCTGACTCTCTCACAGAGACCCCCTCTCCTCCACCCTGACTCTCTCACAGAGACCCCCTCTACACCCTGACTCTCTCACAGAGACCCCCTCTCCTCCACCCTGACTCTCTCACAGAGACCCCCTCTCCTCCACCCTGACTCTCTCACAGAGACCCCCTCTACACCCTGACTCTCTCACAGAGACCCCCTCTCCACCCTGACTGTCTCACAGAGACCCCCTCTACACCCTGACTGTCTCACAGAGACCCCCTCTACACCCTGACTCTCTCACAGAGACCCCCTCTCCTCCACCCTGACTCTCTCACAGAGACCCCCTGTCCTCCACCCTGACTCTCTCACAGAGACCCCCTCTACACCCTGACTCTCTCACAGAGACCCCCTCTGCACCCTGACTCTCTCACAGAGACCCCCTCTCCTCCACCCTGACTCTCTCACAGAGACCCCCTCTACACCCTGACTCTCCCTGACCCTGACTCTCTCACAGATCAAGCACATACAAGCTCCACACACACAGCAGCCCGGAAGTGCGAGGCCGCAGTGCTGACCGCTCCGGATCTCTCTCCAAATGATGTGTCGGAGTCGTGCGAAGCAATTAGATTGTAATCGCTTCCAGCGTGCGCGCAGCCCAGCAGGAGAGCTCTGCCCACCCCCCCCGGCAGCCCAGCCCGGCCCGGCCGCAGTCCTGCCCGGTACCGGTAAACCGGAGCGGTTCAGCGCCTTCGTTAGCGAGCGGGAAACCACCCGGCGGCGGTTTTCTTTTTCACGACAGCAGCCTCGGAGAGGAGTCTTCTGTTTGTCGACCAACCTCCCCCCCCGGAGGCCGTCTCCCTCCCCCCCCCCCGCCCGCTCCGCGCGCTGCTCGGTCTGCTCGGGGCTGTCCCTCGCCTGCCTCACCGTACCGTCGGTCCAGCTGCCTCATGGACCCCGGCAGGCGGACGGGTCGCGTCGCTCTTCCCGGCGCGATGAGAATGAGACCGGGCTCCGTCAGCGCCACAGACACGCCGCCTCCCCGCCGACCCCCGGCGGTTGCTAAGCAGCGGCGCCACTTGGGGGGGTGCATAAGGAAAGCGGGTCCAATCTCCCGGGATAAGCACTTAAGTCGCACCGGGCGGCCCGCCAGCGCCCGGCTCTCCGCTCCTAATTAGTCCTCATTGACCTGCGTGCGGCCGTCGTGCCCGGGGTGCCGGCCCGCGCGGAGGAGCGGATCGGAGTGGGGAACCGCGCGGCCCGTCACTGCGCCATGTTGGACTCACCTCTCTGCGCCCCGAGCGGATCCGCTGGACTCCCCGACAGCCTGTTGCGCGCAAGCCGGGCCGTGCGGTGTGGTCTGACAGCCCCGAGCTCAGCTCAGCCTGCCCCCCCCCGCTCCCTCTCTCTCTCCCCCTCCCTCTCTCTCTGCTCTATCTCTCTCCCTCTCTTTCTCCTCTCTCTCTATATCCCAATCACTCTCTCTCTCTCCCCCTCCCTCTATCCCTCTCCCCTCCCTCTCTCTTTCTATATCCCAATCCCTCTCTCTCTCTCCCCCTCCCTCTCTCTCTCTCCTCTCTATCCCTCTTTCCTCTATCCCTCTCTCTCTCTCTCAATTCAATTCTCTCTCCTCTCTATATCCCAATCCCCCTCCCTCTATCCCTCCCTCTCTCTCTCCTCTCTATCCCCCTCCCTATATCCCTCCCTCTCTCTCTCCTCTCTATCCCCCTCCCTCTATCCCTCCCTCTCTCTCTCCTCTCTATCCCCCTCCCTCTATCCCTCCCTCTCTCTCTCCTCTCTATCCCCCTCCCTCTCTCTCTCTCTCTCTCCGTGCGCAATTCACGCTCCACGCCTCCATGCATCTGCGAGGCGCACGTCAGCAGCACCTGTCCTGTCCTCTCCTCCTCCACTTCCTCCTCTCTCTCTCTCTCCCGGAGTCTCGCTCTCCTCCTCCTCCTCCTCCTCTCTCTCTCCCGGAGTCTCGCTGTCGGGTCCACCGGGCCCGGACCGGCGCCGCTGTCACCTGGGGCGCCAGGGGGCGGAACCGGTGTCGCGATCGGTGTTGCTCACCGCTGAGCTGCAGTAACAACAACAACAACAACAACAACAACAACAATCATCATCATCATCATCTTTTTGTATAAAGCGTCTTTCAAAGTGTCTTCTCAAAGCGCTTAACAGAAAACGTGCACCAGGCGAGGAGACAGCAGGCTGACACAATCACAACTAGTCAGCAGGGGCGCGCAGAACCGGCTCAACAGGAGCCCTTTGAGGAAGAGCGTGTGGAGTCCGGATTTGAGGGAGTTTAGAGAAGGAGACTCTCTGATATCCTTGGGGAGAGAGTTCCTGAGCTCTGGGGCGCAGCAGGAGAAGCCCTGTCACCCCTAGAGTGTGGTCGGGCTCGGGGGGACAGACAGGAGAGCAGGATGAGCAGAGTGAAGGTGGTGAGGTGGGGAGCAGGGCGATCGCAGCTCAGACAGGTACTGAGGCGCCGAGCCATGCAGAGCCTCACAGGCGAGCAGGAGGATCTTACCTCTTCTAAGTCCACACGAAACCCGACAGGAAGCCGGTGCAGGAAGCCCCCCCCACCTGCTGGTTTACACGGCAGCTCGAGCCTTTGCCTAATTAAGTGCTTAATTGAACGACCGGGTCGCGAGTTTTTTTTTTTTTGCTGCTCGGAAGCGGGAGATGTATTTTTTTAAACTCTTAATTGTTTTATCTGCCCCCAAACAGCAGCTTAGCGACGTCTGATAAGCAACTTAAGATCTGGGGGCCCCCGCCTGAGCCCACGACCCCGCCCTCGCGCTTCGTGACAAAACCCCGTTTACTGTCCTGTAACAGCTCCGCCCGGGGTCAAAGGTGAACCCCGAGACACGGGCTCCTGGGGTTTAAGGGTCCTCGGGGTTTCACGAACCACTCGGATATCGGGGCTGTCAGGAGAGATGCGGTCCTTGCGCCCGCGCTGATGGCCAGCCCACGCGCGCGCGACCTCTCTTCCTGTCGGTCAGTCCAATTAAGCAATTAAAAAGATCTGAAGAGGAATCAATATCGTTATCATGCACCCTCCTCTCTCTGTCTCTCTTTCTCTCTCTCTCTGTCTCCCGAAGAGAGGTAGGGAAGACAGAATCCGATTAAGAGGCAGAGAACAAAACACGTTAGGGATGAATCATCTCTCTGTCTCTCTCGTATAAGACACGGCGTGTCTGTCGGTCTCACGGGCTCCCTCGCTTCTCCTCTGTGCTCCCTTGTGTGCCAACACTCCTGTGTCACAGAATCTGCGAACGCCGTTAGTCCTGGGAGCCACTGGGGATCCTGAATGGCTCTGTGCTGCCATCTAGCGGTGGGACCAAGACTTTCTTCAGGTGTGCCGAACTCTGAAACGGTTTGAGACACAGCGCTAGGTGGCAGACGTGTAAAGACAATGAGAGTTTGATGAACCGCGATAATGAGCTGACTTCGAATTTTATAAGAATGGATACGATACAACCTGTGGCTCATCAGACTGCTCTCTTGAAGTCTGACAGCACTGTCAGCACTGTCACACCTGGAGCGGATCAGACTGCTGAGCACTGGGAGTCTGACAGCACTGTCACACCTGGAGCGGATCAGACTGCTGCGCACTGGGAGTCTGACTGACTGCACTGTCACACCTGGAGCGGATCAGACTGCTGTGCATTGGGAGTCTGACTGACTGCACTGTCACACCTGGAGTGGATCAGACTGCTGCGCACTGGGAGTCTGACTGCACTGTCACACCTGGAGCGGATCAGACTGCTGCGCACTGGGAGTCTGACTGACAGCACTGTCACACCTGGAGCGGATCAGACTGCTGCGCACTGGGAGTCTGACTGACTGCACTGTCACACCTGGAGCGGATCAGACTGCTGAGCACTGGGAGTCTGACAGCACTGTCACACCTGGAGCGGATCAGACTGCTGCGCACTGGGAGTCTGACTGACTGCACTGTCACACCTGGAGCGGATCAGACTGCTGTGCATTGGGAGTCTGACTGACTGCACTGTCACACCTGGAGTGGATCAGACTGCTGGGCACTGGGAGTCTGACTGCACTGTCACACCTGGAGCGGATCAGACTGCTGCGCACTGGGAGTCTGACTGACAGCACTGTCACACCTGGAGCGGATCAGACTGCTGCGCACTGGGAGTCTGACTGACTGCACTGTCACACCTGGAGCGGATCAGACTGCTGCGTACTGGGAGTCTGACTGACTGCACTGTCACACCTGGAGTGGATCAGACTGCTGCGTACTGGGAGTCTGACTGACAGCACTGTCACACCTGGAGCGGATCAGACTGCTGCACACTGGGAGTCTGACTGACTGCACTGTCACACCTGGAGCAGATCAGACTGCTGCACACTGGGAGTCTGACTGACAGCACTGACAGCACTGTCACACCTGGAGCGGATCAGACTGCTGCGCACTGGGAGTCTGACAGCACTGTCACACCTGGAGCGGATCAGACTGCTGCGCACTGGGAGTCTGACTGACAGCACTGTCACACCTGGAGCGGATCAGACTGCTGCGCACTGGGAGTCTGACTGACTGCACTGTCACACCTGGAGCGGATCAGACTGCTGCGCACTGGGAGTCTGACTGACAGCACTGTCACACCGGGAGCGGATCAGACTGCTGCGCACTGGGAGTCTGACTGACTGCACTGTCACACCTGGAGTGGATCAGACTGCTGCGCACTGGGAGTCTGACTGCACTGTCACACCTGGAGTGGATCAGACTGCTGCGCACTGGGAGTCTGACTGACTGCACTGTCACACCTGGAGTGGATCAGACTGCTGCGTACTGGGAGTCTGCCTGACTGCACTGTCACACCTGGAGCGGATCAGACTGCTGCGCACTGGGAGTCTGACTGACTGTACTGTCACACCTGGAGTGGATCAGACTGCTGCGCACTGGGAGTCTGACTGACTGCACTGTCACACCTGGAGTCAGGGGGACGAAGGATGAGTCAGCACCTCGGCCCCTGGGCCCTGGCGAGCTGAGTCATGCTGCTGCCAGCCTGGCACAGCCAGGACCCACCCTTCTGCCAGCGCGGCGCTGCTGGGAGCAGAGACAGGGCTCTGGCTCAGAGCTCACACTGGCTCAGCCTCGGCTCTCCCGGAGCGTGACGCCGACTCAGCGCTCGCCTCCCTGCCTCACCATGACTCAGCATTCCCCCAGTACTCAGTACCCCAGTCCCGGACCCCACCCCCCTTCCCCCCGGTGTGGCTGCAGGAGCTGGTGGGGATTATGGGATGGCGGAGGGGCAGCTGACTGGGCCGTGTGATGTCACTGACGGGCCCTGGTTCTGGTCCAGTCGGAAACGATATGGACCCTGCAGGCCTGCACTCTGACGCCCCATGTCAGCACAGGTTAGAGGTTCGAAACCAGTCCCAGGAGCACTGGAACTGGGGCGCCCCTCTCGAGGCGGGGGGCACATACAGGCGAGGTCTGTCCACATGTGGAAGACCGGGTGAGATGAGTCAGGACTGTGACTGTGTGCAGGAGAGGCACCCGAGACAGCTGACTCTCCGCAGCTGAAGCCTGTGCTGTAGACCCCGAGTGTTTTCTCCCAGAGGGATCAAGCAGATTGCAGGATCCTCCTGTCCTGTTTGCGTGTGTTTGACAGGCTTGTGCCTGGGGGTGTCCCGTGCCCTGTGTGTTTCTGTGATGTGCTAACGTCTCGCCTACAGGTACTGTTCACAAGGGAAAGTGTAACTGCAGTCGAGTGGCTCCACAGCCGAAACGTTGTGTATCTTCTCTTTACGTGTTCCTATATTTCCTGCGTGCCGGAGGAAACCCTGACTCTGTGCTCTACTCCCCTCCAGCTGCTTGACTAGAGATCTCCGTCTCCTAACCTGAGCGAAGACCCAGTTTTCTTCGACAAAGATATAATATCCAAGTGCTGCAGCGGAGCTGTGTGCACGATCAGAGACCCCTCTGTGAGTCCCAGCTCCACACTGCGCTGCGTCTCCCACAGTAGGAGTCCTGGCTGAAACACGCTCCCCTCCACCCTGGGACTGTGACACCCAGCCTCACCCGCTGCCTGTCCGTGACAACACAGCTCCCCTGGGAGATGAATAATTGATCTCGGCTTCGAGCTGCTGACGAGAAGAACAACAGATACCGAGAAGAGATCGTGACTCACACTGAACACCGAACAGTGCGATTAATTCTGCCAGCAGGACAGAGGCCACACAGTGTCAGAAAGAGTCTGCTGTAGAACTATTTATGAATCATATTGTCCGTTGGATTGACATTATTGTCATTCTGAGGAATTACTACACTGTGACAGAATGATTTACTGTGGTAAATCCTGCACTATGTAGTAAACGTAGAGTTTTGCTTTCCTTCAGTGGGCTGAGTTTTGAGAAGATAAAGAATGAAATTTCTTAGAATAAACTTTTTTCAGGTCACAGAAGGAAAACTCATGTCAGCACGTCCGATAAACATCTGCTCAATCTGGAAGATCTGCCCGTGAGACAGATCATGGAATTCAGGAGGGTGAGGCAGCACAGCCAGATCTAGCGAGTTCCACTGCGATCAGACTGTACAGATAAGATGTTTGTCATGACTCTGAAAAACAACAACTCAAGAACCAGTGCTGTGTGCTTCCTTTATTAGAATTCGCCTTTGAGCTTAGTGATGGATTGTGAGAGATCGTGCTTGGGGCTGTGACGAGCACAGATCAAATGATTGCTTTAACAATTCTGAGGAAAGACGGGTCCATATCGGTCTGTACGGTACAGAACCGCCGTGCTGTAGCAAAATCGTCTCCACATGCGCTTCCGCGAACTGCTCCATAAACACTCTGATGTCATCCTCCTACCAGCGGCTCCGGTTTCTGGAGCAGAGCCACACACCCCTAGTCCCCGCCCCCTCCTCTGCTCAGCCCTCTCATTGGCTGACACAGAAATGCCAAGTCATGAGCCACGCCCACCCAGTCAGAATATAAATTGTAGCTCCGCAGGTCTCGGCAACAGCTTGAAGATCTTCAGGAGTTCTTGCTTCAACAGTGCTTGAACGGAGCTTCTGTGCCTCTTCTCCTAGACACCCAGAGCTCAGCCGGTCTTGTGACATTCCAGTCCAGCCTTGTTCCGATCTGCGTCTGACCGACCAGCCCACAACAGCAGCGATGGAGTCTCAGATCCGCCAGAACTACAGCCGGGAGTGCGAACTGGCCATCAACCGCATGATCAACATGGAGTTTTACGCCTCCTACACCTACCAGTCCATGGTGAGTATCCTGCCTGGGGCCGGTGTCTGGCGTCCGTGCTGGGAGACCGCAGGGCAGAGGTCTGCTCCGCTCCAGGCTGCGCAGGGCTCTGGAGTCGAACCCGGGCCCGGGGACACAGCAGATGGCAGAGCTGGAGCTGGAGCGAGCGACCGTGTGTGTCCCCTGCGCTCTCCTGTCCCCCTGCGAGACGAGCTCTGTGCTGCTTGTGCTCCTGACTGCTGCTGGAGGCAGAGACTGGGGCAGCAGGCTGTGTGTCTGAGTGGCGCTGCTGTTCCAGCGTGAGCAGGGTCTCTAGGGGCAGCTCCTCCTGCTGCAGTGTTCCCACAGCCCCGTCCTTCTGCTGCTGGTGTCCCTACAGTGCAGTTCAGGCGTTGTCAGGGCGCCACTGGCCCTGCCTCTGTATCGGGGGTGTCCAGCCAGGCTGGGGACAGACACACCCCTCTCCTCTCCAGCGCAGGTCGGGGAGACCAGACTCTCGGTCAAGCTGGCCTCTGGAGGACTTTGTCCCCGCTGGTGTGATGACAGAGCAGCGCCTCTCTGAACACAGCGGGACTGCGGCCAGGCACCCAGCTCAAACACACACACTCACACTCACACTCACACACACACACACACACACACACACACACACACACACACACACACACACACACACACACACCCAGCGCGGCTCGTCTGTGTGACCGGAGGGGTGCTGAGCTGACCCGGCTCCTGACACTGGGGCGCTCAGGACTGGGGTGTCTGGGGGGGCTGCGTCACACAGTCTCGGGCCGAACGAGCTCACTGGACTCTCACAGCGCAGTGACCCTGCTGTCCGTCTGTGTATCAACACCTCTCCCTCTCTCTCCCAGGCTTACTTCTTCGACCGTGACGATGTGGCCCTGAAGGGCTTCTACAAGTTCTTCAAGGAGAACAGCGAGGAGGAGAGGGAGCACGGGGAGAAGCTGATGGCCTTCCAGAACAAGAGGGGCGGCCGCGTCGTCCTGCAGGACATCCGGGTCAGTGCGCCTGCAGTACAGCGGTCACGCCACAGGGAGCGCCAGTGAGCCCAGCTGCCCACTGCTCACACCCAGATGCATGAACAGTCAGTGAGTGTCTGTATTGACCCCCCTCTCTCTGCGCAGAAGCCGGAGCGGGACGAGTGGGGCAGTGGCCTGGAGGCCATGCAGGCTGCCCTGGAGCTGGAGAAGAAGGTCAACCAGGCCCTGCTGGAGCTGCACAAGCTGGCCTCCGACAAGGTGGACCCCCATGTGAGTGTCCTGCTCCTCTCTGGGTGGGCGCGGTCAGGAGCCAGTGTCCAGTGGGCTGGGTCAGTCCTGCTCACCCCCTCCTCTCTCTCTCTCTCTCTGTCCAGCTGTGTGACTTCTTGGAGACCCACTACCTGGACGAGCAGGTGAAGGCCATCAAGCAGCTGGGAGACCACATCACCAACCTGAAGAAGATGGGGGCGCCCTCCAACGGCCTGGCCGAGTACCTGTTCGACAAGCACACCCTGGAGGGGGGCAGCAGCTAGACCACCCAGGGGTGCCCTGTCCTGAGCTGCTGGGGCTCGTGTGTCTGAGACGGGAGCTGTGCACAAGAGCTAATAAAGAGCTGAGCTGAGCCTGCTGCTGCTGTCTGATTTGTTGGGGCTCCTGGGGGGGAGGGGTGGGGTTCTGGGAAGAGCAGGGGTGCAGTCGGTCAGTCAGGGTGTGTACTGCAGGTCCTTTGCTGAAGATCCAGACTGAGTTCAGACATCTGTCATTCCTGCTGTGTGCTGTCTGATCACACTGGGCTGGAGCTGTGGGTTACAGGATCATATACACACACCCCGAGCTCCTCTGTACCCCAGCACTGTGACACTGTGGGGTTCATACACACCCCGAGCTCCTCTGTACCCCAGCACTGTGACACTGTGGGGTTCATACACACACCCCGAGATCCTCTGTACCCCAGCACTGTGACACTGTGGGGTCCGCAGTGATTTACAAAGTAATACAGACCACTGTCTAGTTTCAAATAAAGATTACACTTGTGGTACCGACTTCAGTATTAAATGTTTTATAGAAGACCTGCCCCCCACATTCTAAGCATGAAACGGGAGAAAACGAGCACAGATCAGCCCTATCCCTGTGGCTCCAGCATGGCAGCTTGTGTGGAACTGAAACACAACCCATTTGACACGTGAGGGGGCTCTGGGATACCACCCCCAGCAGCACCACTGCAGGCAGCCCTGCGCCCTCCCAGGACAGCTGCAGGCCTGGAACACAGGGGCAGGAAGCACCAGCCAGCCTTGCAGGAAACCTGCCTCAGGCCTAACACTGCCCACTGAACACTGACCCAGTGCTCAAGGCCAGAGCGACACTAACCCTGCCCCCTGAACACCGACCCAGTGCTCAAGGCCAGAGCGACGCTAACCCTGGCCCCTGACCACCGACCCAGTGCTCAAGGCCCGAGCGACGCTAACCCTGCCCCCTGAACACCGACCCAGTGCTCAAGGCCAGAGCGACGCTAACCCTGCCCCCTGACCACCGACCCAGTGCTCAAGGCCAGAGCGACGCTAACCCTGCCCCCTGACCACTGACCCAGTGCTCAAGGCCAGATCTACACTAACCCTGGCCCCTGCACACCGACCCAGTGCTCAAGGCCAGAGCGACGCTAACCCTGCCCCCTGACCACCGACCCAGTGCTCAAGGCCCGAGCGACGCTAACCCTGCCCCCTGAACACCGACACAGTGCTCAAGGCCAGAGCGACGCTAACCCTGCCCCCTGCACACTGATCCAGTGCTCAAGGCCAGAGCGACGCTAACCCTGCCCCCTGAACACCGACCCAGTGCTCAAAGCCAGAGCGACGCTAACCCTGCCCCCTGAACACCGACCCAGTGCTCAAGGCCCGAGCGACGCTAACCCTGGCCCCTGCACACCGACCCAGTGCTCAAGGCCAGAGCGACGCTAACCCTGCCCCCTGAACACCGACCCAGTGCTCAAGGCCAGAGCGACGCTAACCCTGGCCCCTGAACACCGACCCAGTGCTCAAGGCCAGAGCGACGCTAACCCTGGCCCCTGAACACCGACCCAGTGCTCAAGGCCAGAGCGACGCTAACCCTGGCCCCTGAACACCGACTCAGTGCTCAAGGCCAGAGCGACGCTAACCCTGGCCCCTGAACACCGACCCAGTGCTCAAGGCCAGAGCGACGCTAACCCTGGCCCCTGAACACCGACCCAGTGCTCAAGGCCAGAGCGACGCTAACCCTGGCCCCTGAACACCGACCCAGTGCTCAAGGCCAGAGCGACGCTAACCCTGCCCCCTGAACACCGACCCAGTGCTCAAGGCTAGAGCGACGCTAACCCTGCCCGCTGAACACCGACCCAGTGCTCAAGGCCCGAGCTACACTGGAGCTGCTTCAGGATGAGCAAGCTCCTTGAGGTGCCCTGTCACAGTGCAGGCCTGAGCCCCGCCGAGTCAGCGGAGAGACGGAGAACCACAGTCCCGACACGAAGCCCCTGCAGCTGGTGTGCAGAGCTGTAGCTTCAGCTGCAGCCTGAGGTTCCTTCCACCTCCACAACCGGCCCCCTTCAGTTTCGGCTGCAATTTACTTAGAGGCCCGCAGTTCTCAGAACAGCTTGACAAAAATGAGGAGGCATCCTTGTGTACAGACACCAGAGAAAAGGTACAAACACCCCGAGCTTCTCTGTCCCCCAGTGGTGAGGCATTGGGGGTACCACTGAGAAACCCAGCACACTGTGTATTAATATACAATACTATCCACAGTGTCAGTGCACCTCTCTGTACACTCCCTGACTTACTGGCGCTAGGGTGATATGCATGAACCCCACAGTGTCACAGTGCATTTCAGGGTGATATGCATGAACCCCACAGTGTCACAGAGGAGCTCAGGGTGTCTGTATATGATCCTGTAACCCACAGCTCCAGCCCAGTGTGATCAGACAGCACACAGCAGGAATGACAGATGTCTGAACTCAGTCTGGATCTTCAGCAAAGGACCTGCAGTACACACCCTGACTGACCGACTGCACCCCTGTTCTTCCCAGAACCCCCAACAAATCAGACAGCAGCAGCAGGCTCAGCTCAGCTCTTTATTAGCTCTTGTGCACAGCTCCCGTCTCAGACACACGAGCCCCAGCAGCTCAGGACAGGGCACCCCTGGGTGGTCTAGCTGCTGCCCCCCTCCAGGGTGTGCTTGTCGAACAGGTACTCGGCCAGGCCGTTGGAGGGCGCCCCCATCTTCTTCAGGTTGGTGATGTGGTCTCCCAGCTGCTTGATGGCCTTCACCTGCTCGTCCAGGTAGTGGGTCTCCAAGAAGTCACACAGCTGGACAGAGAGAGAGAGAGAGAGGAGGGGGTGAGCAGGACTGACCCAGCCCACTGGACACTGGCTCCTGACCACACCCACCCAGAGAGGAGCAGGACACTCACATGGGGGTCCACCTTGTCGGAGGCCAGCTTGTGCAGCTCCAGCAGGGCCTGGTTGACCTTCTTCTCCAGCTCCAGGGCAGCCTGCATGGCCTCCAGGCCACTGCCCCACTCGTCCCGCTCCGGCTTCTGCGCAGAGAGAGGGGGGTCAATACAGACACTGACGGAGGACAGGAGCTCCTGCTGGTCTGGACTGTCAGCTGTCCCTGAGTGGGGAGCACAAGCGCCCCCTGCTGGACGAATCAGACTGGATTCTACACTACAGTGCCTAAATAATTACCAACATGACCCAGGAGATGATCAATACCCATTTCCAAATCTTAGATCCTTGTTACTTTACAAGAGGGCTAGATTAGGACTTGCAAGAGCCAGCGTCTGAATGCATGGGCAGTGGGCAGCTGGGCTCACTAGCGCCCCCTGTGGTGCAGTGGCAGTACTGCAGGACTCTAACCTTGATGTTCTCCAGGATGACGCGGCCGCCCCTCTTGTTCTGGAAGGCCATCAGCTTCTCCCCGTGCTCCCTCTCCTCCTCGCTGTTCTCCTTGAAGAACTTGTAGAAGCCCTTCAGGGCTACATCGTCACGGTCGAAGAAGTAAGCCTGGGAGAGAGGGAGACAGAGACATTGATACACAGAGGGGCCACAGACACCAGACTCTGGAGCAATATTTCTCATAAGAACAGCATGAAAGTCAACTGGGGGAGCTGAATGCCCTCCTATCCGCATCAAGGCAGCGATGGCATCATCCTCAATATGGCTGGGTAGCCTGTTCCAGACTCCCACAACCCTTTGTGTAAAGACAATGCCCATCACTATGGTTTCCACAGTGCTTCCAGTGTCCTGCCCATTCTGAGGCGATGCACAGGATCGGGTCCTCTTGTAGTCCTCTCTTGAGAAGAGAGGCTCCGCTCCTCCAGCCCATCAGTGTGGGACACCCCTTTAAACAACTCGATATTTCTGTGTGCCGATTCAAGAACAGAAAGCTTCTTGGAACATGGCAATACTGAAATATGTGATGAGGATATTCACAAAGCATTGCTGTATCCCACATGAACACAACACGCCTCCATTTCAGCGCCCCAGGTCCCTGCAGTGGGATCTGCAGCAGTTCGCATTTTCTTTGGAATTCCAGCACATCTCGAGGAGAGGAAAGTGTTGTCAAACTCCTCAATCTTCAACCCTTCTCCACCCAAAGGTGGAGAGAGTTTGCGGCCATCATCCAACTGGATGCTTGGACTGGTCACTTAACTTCTGAAATCTTTCACAGTTTCTTCACAGCCTCTACAGGGGTCACTAATCCTTCGCTTAGGCTGGATTCACTAGCTCACCAACCTAAATCACTGACCTGCCCCTGGAAGCACAGGGAGACCCCTGCAGTACCCCAGAAACTGCCTCACTGATGTACTGAAGTACCGGGGTCCTGGGACAGAGCCCTGCAGTACCCCAGAAACTGCCTCACTGATGTACTGAAGTACTGGGGTCCAGGGACAGAGCCCTGCAGTACCCCAGAAACTGCCCCACTGATGTACTGAAGTACCGGGGTCCTGGGACAGAGCCCTGCAGTACCCCAGAAACTGGCTCACTGATGTACTGAAGTACTGGGGTCCTGGGACAGAGCCCTGCAGTACCCCAGAAACTGCCTCACTGATGTACTGAAGTACTGGGGTCCAGGGACAGAGCCCTGCAGTACCCCAGAAACTGCCCCACTGATGTACTGAAGTACCGGGGTCCTGGGACAGAGCCCTGCAGTACCCCAGAAACTGCCTCACTGATGTACTGAAGTACTGGGGTCCTGGGACAGAGCCCTGCAGTACCCCAGAAACTGCCTCACTGATCCAGTGAGGAAGAGCAGGGTTGTCCTCATACAGAGCCACACTCCACTGCATGCCTACCATCATCGTTTGGAAGTGAACTGCATCAGACATCTTCTGAAACTTTTAAGAAAACACTCAGTTTTGCATTACAGTCACTGCTTATTAAAGGACCACCAGCACTGCTTAGTATGGATGGAGAAGATCTTTCCGACTTTCCCCTCCTCACAATCCATTTCTAAACAGACCCCTCGAGTTCAGTTCTAGATCACCCCCTCAGCCTTACTTGTAATGGAACTCAGAAGTACTAATTAATAACCCGAAGCTACACACATAAAGAGGTCGAGAAGTGAGCCCTTCTCCAGCCAGTCCGGGTCAGGTGGTGCTTGAGGGGAGGGCCACGGGGAAGACACTCACCACGGACAGGTAGTTGTAGGAGGAGTAAAACTTCATGTTGATCAGCCGGTTCACGGTCAGCTCGCACTCCCGGTGGTAGTTATGGCGGACCTGAGACTCCATCTCCGGCGCTCACGGCAGGCTGGTCAACGGAAATACAAAAAACAACCGGGATAAAACAGAAACGTAACAAAACCAGCGATCGGGTTACAAAACAAAATTTACGGAGAAGCCCAGACCGATCACTGTCAAAGCAAACACGCCATCCGAGAGTCTGCCTGCAGACGGCCGCATTTATACTCCGGAGTGCGATGGGCGTGGTCGACGACCCCGCGGACCCGTTTCAGCCAATGGGTGACCTGAATAGAAGAGCGAGCGGGGAGGGGAGGGCAAAGGGGTGGGGCTTGGTTCCGGAAACCTGGGCTACGGGAGGGAACGAGAGAAAGGGGGTGACGTCACCTTGTTTATGAACTTGCAGTATTAATAATAGTAATAATAATAATAATAATTGCTTACACTTATATAGCCCTTTTCTGGACACTCCACTCAAAACGTTTTACACGTAATGGGGATCCCCTCCACCACCACCAGTATGCAGCATATTAGTACAAGTGAGTTTGCTGTTCCGTGCGGTACAGTGCTGTCTGGATTTAGCGATAAATGTAGAACTAGCTCACCTTAGATTAAATTATTGCTTTCAAATTCCACAGAAATTATATCACCGTCTATATAAATCATACCCCCGTCTTTGTACTTTCGAATATGTAAAGTACGTTTGAACACAATATAATTAATACGTGATAATAATATATGTGTACAGAGCGTACTTATACGTGTCATTCAGAGGTGTGGCTCCTAGCACAACACAGTATTTTGAAATATGTAACTTGAGGATCTGGAAATGACATGTCTGTCAATTTCTATCAATTTCTTTACAGCGCATTTCTATTTTAAAACTTACCTCGCCGCTACAGCATGGCTGAGCTGCTTGTTCCACACCCCCGCCACGCTTGGTGTAAAGAAGCAGGACTAGTAGTGGTGGCAGTAGTAATAAAAATAAAATTAAATTGGAAAACTTCTGCTTCACTGTAAAACAAACTAAAAGAGCCGTCAGGGGGTTTCAAAACAATAACTAAGGAGGAAACTGGATAAAAAAAGCTGAGCTCAGAGAGTTTATAGTGCTGGAACTGGATAGGCCTGTAGGTAGAGAGGGGTTTGAGGATCTTTAAGCCAACAGCTGCAGCTCCCTGCAGCTCCCAGCTCACAGCCCCACTGGAGCCCAGCAGTGTGGGCCTGGCCAGTACCTGGAGGAGAGACTCCTGGGAGAGCTGAGGCTGCTGCTGGGAGAGGTGTTAGTGGGGCCAGCAGGGGGCGCTCACCGTGCGGTCTGTGTGGGTCCTAATGCCCCAGTACAGTGACGGGGACACTATACTGTAAACAGGCGCTGTCCTTCAGATGAGACGTAAAACCGAGGTCCTGACTCTCTGTGGTCATGAACAATCCCAGGGTGCCTCTCGACAAGAGTAGGGGTGTCACCCCAGTGTCCTGGTCAAACCCCCCCCTGGCCTTTACCCCTCATGGCCTCCTAATAACCCCCCTCTCTGAACTGGCTCCATCCCTCTGCTCTCCTCCCACTGAGAGCTGGTGTGTGTGAGAGGACTGGAGCATCATCCAGGTGGGGGTGCAGGGGATCCCCATGAGCTGTACAGCGCTCTGAGTGGGGTGTGCGGACAGGCGCTGTGGAAGTGTGAGGATTCCCAGAGACAGCAGCAGGGGGAGATGTTGCATCATTTCAACATTTCCTGGGCGGTTTTCCATTTGTGTTCCAGAGAAAAAGGCATAGAAAACTGATTTAATTAAAATAAGCATTGAACAAATACGCTAACTTCGTTGATGAAATAAAGTAGTGCCTCAGTGTTTCAGCTCAATGAAGTGTGGGCAGAGAATAATACATGGAACAGAGGTTCCTGCATAATTCAGTCTGCATTAATAAAATATTTAGAACAAGGGCCATAAGAACAAATGCAAGCTTACAAGTAACAGGAGAACATTTGGCCCATCTAGCCTGTTTGACAGTTAGTAGTTATTTGATCCCAGGAGCTCACCCAGCTGTGTCTGGAGAGAAGCCAGGGTATCGGCTTCAACTGCAGGGCTGGGCAGCTTGTTCCCCACCCCCACCACCCTCTGTGTACAGAGAAGCCTCCTGTCCTGACTGGAGGAGCTCACCCAGCTGTGTCTGGAGAGAAGCCAGGGTATCGGCTTCAACAACAGGGCTGGGCAGCCTGTTCCCCACCCCCACCACTACTACACTGTTTTAGAACCGGTCACACTGGGCGACTCTGTATCTCTTTCTTTAGTTCAATCTATATTTAATCATAGAAAAACGACAACAACCACAAATAACAACTTGTTTTGAACTTTCTGAGATTTTCCACTCAGAGTCCATGAGGACTGTTCAGGGAGACGGACTCGTTATCTGCTGTTCTTCTCGTTAGCAGCTCGAGCCGAGATCAATTAGTCATCTCCCAGAGGGGCTGTGTTGTCACGGACAGGCAGCGGGTGAGCAGGTGTGGGTGAGGCACTGCAACTACAGTCCTACAGCAGCACTGCGACACTTTGGGGTTCATAAACGTGACCCCGAGCTCCTCTGTACCCCAGCACTGTGACACTGTGGGGCTCACACACACACCCCGAGCTCCTCTGTACCCCAGCACTGTGACACTGTGGGGTTCATAAACGTGACCCCGAGCTCCTCTGTACCCCAGCACTGTGACACTGTGGTGTTCATACACACACCCCGAGCTCCTCTGTACCCCAGCACTGTGACACTGTGGGGTTCATACACACACCCCGAGCTCCTCTGTACCCCAGCACTGTGACACTGTGGGGCTCATACACACACCCCGAGCTCCTCTGTACCCCAGCACTGTGACACTGTGGTGTTCATACACACACCCCGAGCTCCTCTGTACCCCAGCACTGTGACACTGTGGGGTTCATACACACACCCCGAGCTCCTCTGTACCCCAGCACTGTGACACTGTGGGGTTCATAAACGTGACCCCGAGCTCCTCTGTACCCCAGCACTGTGACACTGTGGTGTTCATACACACACCCCGAGCTCCTCTGTACCCCAGCACTGTGACACTGTGGGGTTCATACACACACCCCGAGCTCCTCTGTACCCCAGCACTGTGACACTGTGGGGCTCATACACACACCCCGAGCTCCTCTGTACCCCAGCACTGTGACACTGTGGGGTTCATACACACACCCCGAGCTCCTCTGTACCCCAGCACTGTGACACTGTGGGGTTCATACACACACCCCGAGCTCCTCTGTACCCGACTGAGTCTGTACTCAGTCTGGATCTTCAGCGAAGGACCTGCAGTACACACCCTGTTCAACACCCTGACTGACCGACTGCACCCCTGCTCTTCCCAGAACCCCACCCCTCCCCCCCAGGAGCCCCAACAAATCAGACAGCAGCAGCAGGCTCAGCTCAGCTCTTTATTAGCTCTTGTGCACAGCTCCCGTCTCAGACACACGAGCCCCAGCAGCTCAGGACAGGGCACCCCTGGGTGGTCTAGCTGCTGCCCCCCTCCAGGGTGTGCTTGTCGAACAGGTACTCGGCCAGGCCGTTGGAGGGCGCCCCCATCTTCTTCAGGTTGGTGATGTGGTCTCCCAGCTGCTTGATGGCCTTCACCTGCTCGTCCAGGTAGTGGGTCTCCAAGAAGTCACACAGCTGGACAGAGAGAGAGAGAGAGAGAGGAGGGGGTGAGCAGGACTGACCCAGCCCACTGGACACTGGCTCCTGACCACACCCACCCAGAGAGGAGCAGGACACTCACATGGGGGTCCACCTTGTCGGAGGCCAGCTTGTGCAGCTCCAGCAGGGCCTGGTTGACCTTCTTCTCCAGCTCCAGGGCAGCCTGCATGGCCTCCAGGCCACTGCCCCACTCGTCCCGCTCCGGCTTCTGCGCAGAGAGAGGGGGGTCAATACAGACACTCACTGACTGTTCATGCATCTGGGTGTGAGCAGTGGGCAGCTGGGCTCACTGGCGCCCCCTGTGGCGTGACCGCTGTACTGCAGGCGCACTGACCCGGATGTCCTGCAGGACGACGCGGCCGCCCCTCTTGTTCTGGAAGGCCATCAGCTTCTCCCCGTGCTCCCTCTCCTCCTCGCTGTTCTCCTTGAAGAACTTGTAGAAGCCCT
The DNA here is from genome assembly GCF_059453375.1 of Lepisosteus platostomus. Lineage (NCBI taxonomy): Eukaryota > Metazoa > Chordata > Actinopteri > Semionotiformes > Lepisosteidae > Lepisosteus > Lepisosteus platostomus. The sequence continues at coordinate 1,124,252 of NC_142619.1, read as the reverse complement.
TCAGGGCCACATCGTCACGGTCGAAGAAGTAAGCCTGGGAGAGAGAGGGGGAGAGGTGTTGATACACAGACGGACAGCAGGGTCACTGCGCTGTGAGAGTCCAGTGAGCTCGTTCGGCCCGAGACTCTGTGACGCAGCCCCCCCAGACACCCCAGTCCCGAGCGCCCCAGTGTCAGGAGCCGGGTCAGCTCAGCACCCCTCCGGTCACACAGACGAGCTGCGCTGGGTGTGTGTGTGTGTGTGTGTGTGTGTGTGTGTGTGTGTGTGTGTGTGTGTGTGTGAGCAGGGCGCCTGGCCGCAGTCCCGCTGGGTTCAGAGAGGCGCTGCTCTGTCATCACACCAGCGGGGACAAAGTCCTCCAGAGGGCAGCTGACCGAGTCTCGTCTCCCCGACCTGCGCTGGAGAGGAGAGGGGTGTGTCTGTCCCCAGCCTGGCTGGACACCCCCCCGATACAGAGGCAGGGCCAGTGGCGCCCTGACAACGCCTGAACTGCACTGTAGGGACACCAGCAGCAGAAGGACGGGGCTGTGGGAACACTGCAGCAGGAGGAGCTGCCCCTAGAGACCCTGCTCACGCTGGAACAGCAGCGCCACTCAGACACACAGCCTGCTGCCCCAGTCTCTGCCTCCAGCAGCAGTCAGGAGCACAAGCAGCACAGAGCTCGTCTCGCAGGGGGACAGGAGAGCGCAGGGGACACACACGGTCGCTCGCTCCGGCTCCAGCTCTGCCATCTGCTGTGTCCCCGGGCCCGGGTTCGACTCCAGAGCCCTGCGCAGCCTGGAGCGGAGCAGACCTCAGCCCTGCGGTCTCCCAGCACGGACGCCAGACACCGGCCCCAGGCAGGATACTCACCATGGACTGGTAGGTGTAGGAGGCGTAAAACTCCATGTTGATCATGCGGTTGATGGCCAGTTCGCACTCCCGGCTGTAGTTCTGGCGGATCTGAGACTCCATCGCTGCTGCTGTGGGCTGGTCGGTCAGACGCAGATCGGAACAAGGCTGGACTGGAATGTCACAAGACCGGCTGAGCTCTGGGTGTCTAGGAGAAGAGGCACAGAAGCTCCGTTCAAGCACTGTTGAAGCAAGAACTCCTGAAGATCTTCAAGCTGTTGCCGAGACCTGCGGAGCTACAATTTATATTCTGACTGGGTGGGCGTGGCTCATGACTTGGCATTTCTGTGTCAGCCAATGAGAGGACTGAGCAGAGGAGGGGGCGGGGACTAGGGGGTGTGGCTCTGCTCCAGAAACCGGAGCCGCTGGTAGGAGGATGACATCAGAGTGTTTATGGAGCAGTTCGCGGAAGCGCATGTGGAGAGGATTTTGCTTCAGCACGGCGGTTCTGTACCGTACAGACCGATATGGACCTGTCTTTCCTCAGAATTGTTAAAGCAATCATTTGATCTGTGCTCGTCACAGCCCCAAGCACGATCTCTCACAATCCATCACTAAGCTCAAAGGCGAATTCTAATAGAGGAAGCACACAACACTGGTTCTTGAGTTGTTGCTTTTCAGAGTCATGACAAACATCTTATCTGTACAGTCTGATCGCAGTGGAACTCGCTAGATCTGGCTGTGCTGCCTCACCCTCCTGAATTCCTTGATCTGTCTCACGGGCAGATCTTCCAGATTGAGCAGATGTTTATCGGACGTGCTGACATGAGTTTTCCTTCTGTGACCTGAAAAAAGTTTATTCTAAGAAATTTCATTCTTTATCTTCTCAAAACTCAGTCCACTGAAGGAAAGCAAAACTCTACGTTTACTACATAGTGCAGGATTTCCCACAGTAAATCATTCTGTCACAGTGTAGTAATTCCTCAGAATGACAATAATGTCAATCCAACGGACAATATGATTCATAAATAGTTCTACAGCAGACTCTTTCTGACACTGTGTGGCCTCTGTCCTGCTGGCAGAATTAATCGCACTGTTCAGTGTTCAGTGTGAGTCACCATCTCTTCTCGGTATCTGTTGTTCTTCTCGTCAGCAGCTCGAAGCCGAGATCAATTATTCATCTCCCAGGGGAGCTGTGTTGTCACGGACAGGCAGCGGGTGAGGCTGGGTGTCACAGTCCCAGGGTGGAGGGGAGCGTGTTTCAGCCAGGACTCCTACTGTGGGAGACGCAGCGCAGTGTGGAGCTGGGACTCACAGAGGGATCTCTGATCGTGCCCACAGCTCCGCTGCACCACTTGGATATTATACTGCTGTAACTACTGATAATATCCCAGTACGGGAACTACTGCTACTACACTGCTACTGTGACTAGTGCTATGACACCTGTTACTGCAGGTACTGCTGCTTCGCTACTACTATTACTACTACTATAGTATATAACTACTTATACAACTCCTGCTACTACACCGCCGCAGCAGAGCTGGGGGACCACCTGGTGAGGCTGGGGAACGGAGTGCTGAGTCATGGTGAGGCAGGGCGCTGGGCGCTGAGTCAGCGTCACGCTCGCAGGAGCGGAGGTGAGCCAGGGCGAGGTCAGAGGTCACACAGCACGTCACACCTGGGCAGCGTCAGCAGGCCAGCGGACTCTGTGTTGAAGAATGTCTGCTGACTGCAGGGGGAGCTCCAGTCACTAACAGGGCTCATCTGTCCCTCAGTCTCTGGGGGTCCGGAGCTCCTCTTTCACCTCCTATGAAGAGAGAACGACTTCACTGCCACTGTGCTCTTTTCCCTGAGTGGGTCGACCCCCCGCCTCCTGAAGACAGTCTCTTCCCCAGGAGATCTCCAGCCCCCGTCCCAGAAGTTCACAGCGCAGACAGGGTGTCTCCTCAGGGACCCTGTCCTCCGAGATCATTCTCAGAGCTTGTCCTCCGCTGGCGTGTAGGAAGAGGGCAGCGCACCGGCACAGGGTCAGTACTGCTGCCCCCCAGCCCTGGGGCTCTGGGTTCGAGTCCACACCTGGGGTGCTATCTGTGTTTCCTCTGGCTGCTCTGATTTCCTTCCACAGACTCTTGACAATCTGATAGATTCATGGGATTGTTTTAGATTTGACGGTGGAGCGTGTGTCTGACGTTGTGCCCTGTGAGGGACTGGTGTCCTGTCCAAGGTGTGTCTTGTCTTGTGCACATTGCTTGCTGGGATAGACTCCAGCTCCCCTGTGACCTCAGTGTGGTTACCAGACTGTCAGTGATCCTCCCAGGCCTGACCGATCAATAGCTCTGATCGGCTAAGCGTCCGAGGCAGAGGAGCTGTAGGCTGGTCGTTCACAGGTAAGATTGAAGATGAGAGGGCATTCTGTCTAGTTTGTTTGGCAACCCAAGATTTTTGGGCTGCCTCTAGTGGTCGGACTTGAAAACTACATCCTAATTCGTGCTCCAAATACACGGGCACTCAGTGTGGTAAAGCACAGCTCTTCCACACATTTACTACAGTAAATCACAGTATTGCCAGAGTATGGTAAAGCACTGCTCTTCCACACATTTACTACAGTAAATCACAGTATTGTCAGAGTATGGTAAAGCACAGCTCTCCCACACTTTTACTACAGTTTGAGGATTTTTAACCCAGGAAGAGGTGTTAGAAGGGTCAGTAGGGGGCACTCACCCTGTGTTCTGTGTGGGTCCTAATGCCCCAGATAGTGATGGGGACACTACACTGTAAAAAAGGCACCGTCCTTTCAGATGAGAAATAAAACCGAGGCCCTGCCTCTCTGTGGTCATGAACAATCCCAGGGTGCCTCTCGAGAAGAGCAGGGGTGTCACCCCAGTGTCCTGGCCAAACTCCCCCCTGGCCTTTACCCCTCATGGCTTCCTAATACCCCCCTCTCTGAACTGGCTCCATCCCTCTGCTCTCCTCCCAGTGAGAGCTGGTGTGTGTGAGAGGACTGGAGCATCATCCAGGTGGGGGTGCAGGGGATCCCCATGACCCGTGAGGAGCTCCGAGTGGAGTATCCAGATATGCAAGTGTGAGAAATTAATACTACTACAGTACTGTCACAGCCTAGTAAAATACAGCTCTCACATTTACCACAGTAAACCATGGTGCAGTCAAAGAGAGTCAGAGGTCATCGTCTTGTACACGTCTTGGCCTGTACCCCTGTGGGAACTCTCAGCTGTCCTGTGCCGTTTGACAGCGAGAGCCGTGACAGCAGACAGAAACCCGGACTGGATCACACTGCTGCAGAACAGGAGTCAAATCTTCCACAGGCCTCCGTTACATCATGAGACTTGGCTCATACCACACATCCCCTCCGCCACACAGGGAACGGAGCTTTGACATTCTGCAAGAGGAGGGATGATCCAGGGTTAAAGGAAGCAGTTTCCTTAGCAGCCGAAGTTACTTTCCTCCCACAGGGAAGCGATCCTCCTGGCAGCGGGACTTGAGTAACTCCACACCCCTACCACCCTTGGTGTACAGGGGATGACATGGACCTGGAGTCACAGCACAAGGCCGCTTCCTGCACCAGACTGGACAGCCCCATGGAAACTCCCCGCACACTGCTGCAGAGGAAGTGAAACTGCTGACTGAAGGGGAAAGAGAACAGGTCCCACAGAGCTGGGCAGACAGCTCACAGAGAGAGAGCTGATCTGAGCAGACCTGGTACTGCTGAAATCAGCACACCAGCAACAGCCTGGTAACCCTTCCTCTGCAGCTCAGTGCAACATGGGAAAATCCCCCAGTGTCTCACCCCTGGGGTACAGAGGAGCTCAGGTGTGTGGATGAACCCCACAGTGGCACAGAGGAGCTCAGGGTGTCTGTACATGATCCTGTAACCCACAGCTCCAGCCCAGAGTGATCAGACAGCACACAGCAGGACTGACAGATGTCTGAACTCAGTCTGGATCTTCAGTGAAGGACCTGTACTAGAAACCCTGTTCAACACCCTGACTGACCAACTGCACCCCAGTTCTTCCCAGAACCCCACCCCTCCCCCCCAGGAGCCCAAACAAATCAGACAGCAGCAGCAGGCTCAGCTCAGCTCTTTATTAGCTCTTGTGCACAGCTCCCGTCCCAGACACACGAGCCCCAGCAGCTCAGGACAGGGCACCCCTGGGTGGTCTAGCTGCTGCCCCCCTCCAGGGTGTGCTTGTCGAACAGGTACTCGGCCAGGCCGTTGGAGGGCGCCCCCATCTTCTTCAGGTTGGTGATGTGGTCTCCCAGCTGCTTGATGGCCTTCACCTGCTCGTCCAGGTAGTGGGTCTCCAAGAAGTCACACAGCTGGACAGAGAGAGAGAGGAGTGGGGTGAGCAGGACTGACCCAGCCCACTGGACACTGGCTCCTGACCACACCCACCCAGAGAGGAGCAGGACACTCACATGGGGGTCCACCTTGTCGGAGGCCAGCTTGTGCAGCTCCAGCAGGGCCTGGTTGACCTTCTTCTCCAGCTCCAGGGCAGCCTGCATGGCCTCCAGGCCACTGCCCCACTCGTCCCGCTCCGGCTTCTGCGCAGAGAGAGGGGGTCAATACAGACACTGACGGAGGACAGGAGCTCCTGCTGGTCTGGACTGTCAGCTGTCCCTGAGTGGGGAGCACAAGCGCCCCCTGCTGGACGAATCAGACTGGATTCTACACTACAGTGCCTAAATAATTACCAACATGACCCAGGAGATGATCAATACCCATTTCCAAATCTTAGATCCTTGTTACTTTACAAGAGGGCTAGATTAGGACCTGCAAGAGCCAGCGTCTGAATGCACGGGCAGTGGGCAGCTGGGCTCACTAGCGCCCCCTGTGGTGCAGTGGCAGTACTGCAGGACTCTAACCTTGATGTTCTCCAGGATGACGCGGCCGCCCCTCTTGTTCTGGAAGGCCATCAGCTTCTCCCCGTGCTCCCTCTCCTCCTCGCTGTTCTCCTTGAAGAACTTGTAGAAGCCCTTCAGGGCCACATCGTCACGGTCGAAGAAGTAAGCCTGGGAGAGAGAGGGAGAGGTGTTGATACACAGAGGAGACAAACCCCAGAGCCTGTAATCTGTGGTTAGACAGAACAAGAGGCACAGGGCTGCTGTTGGGACAGAGCTCAGTCAGGGTGCGAGGTCGACAGAGCAACAGCAGACAGAACAGCCCCAGACCGACGCCCCCTCTGTCCTCTGTAGAGCTCCGTGCCCCTGTGTTCACACAGCTGAGATGCGCTGTGTGTGAGCGGGCGCTCAAGCCCTGGCTACAGTCCCACTGGGATCAGAGAGGAGCTGCTCTGTCATCACACCTGCGGGGACAAAGTCCTCCAGAGGGCAGCTTGATCTAGAGTCTCGTCTCCCCGACCTGCGCTGGAGAGGAGAGGGGTGTGTCTCTCCCCAGCCTGGCTGGACACCCCCCGAATACAGAGGCAGGGCCAGTGGCGCCCTGAACACCACTGATAACAGTCATTAGGACGAGTGAGCTCATCGAGTCCCGGTCGTGCCGCGCACTGCTCAGCGCAGAAGTGGAGATTTACGGCGATTCAGCGGACTTCGTCCCCGTGTGCGTTACTGATCTCGTCTAGGCGACGCCAGTGCAGCCCCACAGAGCACAGAGGCGCACAGCGGAATAAACCACCCCCCCTGCCCTCCCCGACCGGACCCCCTGGAGCAAGCGGACCCGGCTCAAGAGCCTCTTGACAGCCCTCGCCAGCCGAAACAGACCCGGGTGGCTGTTACTCGCTACCGAAAACAGACCAGCTTGCAAGATCCGGTCCTGGGACCCGCACCGGGTCCTGTAACAGTCCTGTAACTCCCGGCCCCAGGCAGGATACTCACCATGGACTGGTAAGTGTAGGAGGCGTAAAACTCCATGTTGATCATGCGGTTGATGGCGGCCTCGCACTCCCGGCTGTAGTTCTGGCGGACCTGGGACTCCATTGTTGGCGTTTAGGGCTGGTCGGCGCAAGGATTCAACGGGAAAAGAAAACAAGAACGAGAAGTACAAAAATAAATCTTTGGATTACGAAGACAGAAGATGCGAGGAAGCTCCGTTCAAGCACTGTTGAAGCAAGAACTCCTGAAGATCTTCCAGCGGTCTGAGGCGTCAGGCTGGAGGCGGCCATATTTATAGGCAGAACGTGTGGGGGCGTGGCGCGTCGCATCAGCGAGTAGAGCCGACCAATTAGACGCCGGAACAGGGCAGGGGGGGCGGGGCCAAGAGGCCCTGAAACCGGAGAGGAAGGGCGGGGAGAGACAGTAAAGGTGACGTCAGCTTGTTTATGAACTTGCTGTATTAGCAGAAGCCTGTGGTTCTGTGCGATACTGTATTGTCTGGTTTTACAGATAATTGCGGCACTGGCTTTCCTTAGGTTATAGCACTGCTGTAAAGAATCCGGTATAAAATATGCCCCCCGTTGCATGTTCCCTAGTAATCCAGAACCTGAGCTGTAGACAGTGTTTCTTGAAAAAAGGGTTTGTCAACGCCATTTTAAAGGAACAACTGAATTAATAATGCCGTGATCGTAGTCCCGTCTAAATGTTTGTTTATTAGGTGTTTATGCATTTCTCTTTAGAAACGAATGCTGAAGTTTGGTGACAGCTGGACTTACCTGCGATTTTAAATGATTTGAAGCATATCTTGTGTCTTGTTCTTAAACACAGACTGACACAGACTGTATTCACGCAGGAATGACAAAGAGTTTCTGTTGTTTCTCAAACCGCCATATTTAGTCCAGAGTGCGTGTTGTGTTCACTTGTTGTTAACACTGTTGTGTTAAAGTGACCTTTAACGATGACATTTCTCCGCAGGGAAATAGTCAAACGTGACGGTGGAGTTGTTATTTCTGACAAACTCATTGTTTGGTCAATTTGACCCCAGTGAAAACCCGCTTGATGTGGGTGTCCTTCACGATCTGTCACGCAGGTAGACTTTGTTAGATAAGAAGTGTGATCTGAAGGAGTAGGCAATTATCAGAAATGCTGACATTCGAGAAAATCCCATGACATTTTCCACTATCTCCGGACGTAGATGATTTTTTTATTAACCATTTTCATCACAGTTTTGTATAGTGATGCACAGCTCTTACATTTACTACAGTAAATCACAGTATTGTCACAGTGTAGTAGAGCACAGCTCTTCCAGACATTTACTACAGTAAATCACAGTATTGTCACAGTGTGGTTAAGCCCAGCTCTTCCACACATTTACTACAGTAAATCACAGTATTGTCACAGTGTGGTAAAGCCCAGGTCTTCCAGACATTTACTACAGTAAACCTGGTATTGTACAGTGTGCTCCAGGCACTGGAGAGGGCAGCTACAGCAGGTAGTTGACAGGCGTTATGAAATAGCTGTGTATGAAAAAGAGAGGGAGGAATCCAGTGAAATCATCCGCTGAGCCAGGTTTACTGTGGTTCACTATGGTACACGTTCAGCATGACGGCTGTACAGACTCAAGGTCAGGTGGGCCTGGTGCTGCTGGCTTCCTGCGTGATGAGCTCGCTGGCACATCCTGTAAACACTCGGATCGCCCTCCCCCCCCCATCCCGAGAGAGCGTGACTCCTGACTCTCGCTTCCTCATCGCTGACGGGCGGGGAGACCAGCTCAGAGTGACACAGCACTTCTGAGTGCCGAGTCAGCAGCTCCAGCCACGCCCCTCGGCCACCTGCCACCTTCCTCATCGCTGACGGCCGGAGAGACCAGCTCAGAGTGACACAGCACTTCTGAGTGCCGAGTCAGCAGCTCCAGCCACGCCCCTCGGCCACCTGCCACCTTCCTCATCGCTGACGGCCGGAGAGACCAGCTCAGAGTGACACGGCACTCAGACGTGCTGAGTCAGCAGCTCCAGCCACGCCCCTCGGTCACCTGCCACCTTCCGCAGAGCTGACGTCGGCCAGATCGCCACCACCTCGCGGAGGAGGAGCGGGCCTGTTGCCCCAGGACTGCAGCACACATGGGGGGCTACCCCCCCCGACTGGACAGCTCTCCCTCCTGCAGATCGGGGCACCCCAGCCCCGGTCCAGGATGAGCCCCGAGCCAGCAGGTCGAAAGGCTCTGAAATATCTCACTGCGAGCAGCAAGCACGTGAATTATTCACTAATTTAAGAATCATACAGAAGCAGAATCTGAGTCCTCTTCCTCCATCAATAATCTACACGTGTCCCCGATAATCAGAAACAGGTGATCCAGAAACCTACATGGTCTGGGGCGCCCCACGACTGGGGTGTCTGAGTTTAAACAAATCACTTAATCATATCTGAACCCTAATCTTTAGAAACAGGTGACCTGTAAGACTGACTGGACTGGGGTACCCCAGGACCAGGGCTGGTGATCCTCTGATTTAGGGGTGACCCACAGGACCGACTGGACTGGGGTACCCCAGGACCAGGGCTGGAGACCCTCTGATCCAGGGCTTCGAGAGGAACCTGAGGAAGTGTGCACGCCGTGTCATCATCAAGCGCACGCCGTGTCATCATCAAGCGCCTTGACACTTCTAGAGCAGACAGTGAAGGAGACAGGCTGAGGCCCAGATGACAAGAGGGATTATTCCCAATCCGTGACGTCCTGGGTGGAATGGATTGTATGGCTGTACTGGGAATTAATCCGTGTCTCACCCGAAGAATCCTCCACAGCCAAAACGTCGTGTCTTCTCTTCTCTTCTCAGCTGGAATAAATCTTTACCTGCTCGCACTGCTCCCTGCTCGAGCTTCCCTGCTAGGTGCCTTGCACTGTGTGCAGTTGGGGATTTTGTGTGTTTTACTCCGCTGTGATGCACACTGGTGTGCAGTAGATCGCTCCTGCGCTCTGTGTTGTAACGTGCTGGACGCGGTGGGCTCAGCAGAGGGCACCCCGACTGTAGCCCACAGTCTCCACCGCGTCCAGTGACTTAGCACTTCACCCTGTGCACCATGACTCAGCACCTCGCCTGGCCCGCGGTGTCTGACTCACCTGGAAACGTCTGGTCCCTCCTCCTGTTCCAGTCATTAAGGTGAGCGGATTGGATCTGCTGGCCTGCTGTACGGCAGATTTCACCTGTCTGTCGATCAGCAGTCTGAGACGAGCTTATGAAAGACCCAGCGCAGGCAGAAGCTATCGGACTCTGGTGCCTAACCACCGGTATCAGCTGCTGCCCTGTCCTCCCCCTGACCAGAGCCTGCGGTCAGCTACTGATCAGGACCTGATCGGCCTCCGGGTCATTAATACAGCATACTGAGATACTGAGAGAAGACAGAGGACGAGCTGGATATGAAGGGATCAGGCAGCTCGTGAGCAAGCAGACAATGTGTCCTGACGTGTTGTTACTCTGTCCATGATGACGAAGTGACATCAGTCTGTCCCTTTTCTAACTGCTCTTTCCAGTACCGGCTCACTGGGGAACTGGGGTCTATCCCAGTAAGCAATGGGTGAAAGGCAGGGTACACCCTGGACAGGACACACACACACACACACACACCAGGGCCAGCCCATCACAGGACAAACATACACACACCAAGGCCAGTCCATCACAGGACACACACACACTCACACCAGGGCCAGTCCATCACAGGACACACACACACACCAGGGCCAGTCCATCACAGGACACACACACACACTCACACACACCAGGGCCAGTCTATCACAGGAAACACACACACACACACACACACACACACACACACACACACACCAGGGCCAGTCCATCACAGGACACACACACACACTCACACCAGGGCCAGTCTATCACAGGACACTCACACACGCGCACTCACACCAGGGCCAGTCCATCACACACACACACACCAGGGCCAGTCCATCACAGGACACACACACACTCACACCAGGGCCAGTCCATCACAGGACACACACCAGGGCCAGTCCATCACAGGACACACACACACAAAGACAAGAGAAATCACTGGGTCTAGCTCTAACGCTCGCTGTCCTGGTGGTGCGTCTTGTTTATGGAGCAGAGGGATCTGTGCAACAGTGACTCAGCACTTCCTGCGATCGTTCCCAAGCCACGACTCAGCACTGCTCTTCCGGAGCTCGGTTGCCTGGCAACCCCGGCGCTCCCTGCTGCCTTTGTCTGCCGGGGAGGCGGTGATGATGGGATGGCAGGCAGAGCCCGGCGGAGCTGCCCCGGACGACGCAGCCTGAGCCGGGGGGAACCAGTCGGAGCCGGTCTGGGCTGCAGCGAAGGCGCTTCGGCACTGATCATGTGACAGGGGACACAGCGCGGCTGGTGTGTATGTGTGCGCGCTGAGGAACAATCGTACTTAATTGCCCCCTAATTAACAGCGGAAAACACCTGAGACCACAGCACGCTTTTCTAAATATAAAGAGCAGGCGTGTTGGCTGATGTATTGATGAGGAACGCAGCGAGTGAAGGAGCCGTATTCGACCCTAAGGGAATTTGTCTTGAGCTCGTAAACATGTGAGACAAACGACAACAACACAACACCGCAACAGGACAGGACAGGACTGCAATACAAAACAACACGTGACATCACCCCCTCAGTCAGAAACCTGCCAGTTCCGCGAGGTCACGGAGCAGACAGCTGTCTTGTAGAGCAGTGGTTCTCAAACTTTTTGGACCAGGTACCACCCCTGATCCAACCAAAGCATCCAAGTACCACCTACTGTACAAGTCATCATCTCATAGGAACCCCAGAAATTCTCAATGACCAACATGAGCGCACGTTCACACACACTCACACTCACACATATAATAAATATTATTATAATAAACTTTGTTTGATATAAAAAAATGTGGCTTCTCAAAGTGTTTTACAGAAAAAAAAACCAACAACACATAAAAATAAAAAAGCACCATTTGAGAGGGGTGAGCCTGTTAAGTCGAGCAAAGCAGCTGTGAATTAATTTTTCGAGCCTTGATACACTTCACAACGGAGTCTAACAGATTTTAAATCGTCAGGCATTTTCTTGACGGCAAAGGTCTCGCGGTGGATGTTGCAATGAAACCATTAATTTCTGGAGCAACCTCTCTCATTCGTGCAACTACACCGCTGTGTCGGCTGGTCATCGCTCGAGCACCGACTGTACAAACTCCGACACATTTTATCCAGTCGAGGCCATTCTCTTCGATAAATTCATTCAGAAGCTGAAATACGTGCTCTCCTGTAGTTCCTGTTGGTAGCGGCTTACAGAGCAGAAAGTCCTCACGGGACGTACCCTCAAACTCGTATCTAACGTAAACGAGCAAATTGGCCAAATCGACTACAGACTCATCTCATTGCAGTGAAAAACATCTGCTCATCTTAACGCGCTCTGTCAGCGTACTTTTGATATCATCTGCCATTTCAATAATTCTATGAACGACTGTGTCTTTCAGGGGCGGGAAGCAGGTCGAGCTGTTCAGCAGCAGCCCAGGGCACCTGACTCCCAGGAACAAGCCAGGTGGGCTTAGAGCGCCACCTGCTGGACACTGGCTGCAACACCAGCGAGCGACCGAGAAGTCACTGAGGCCCCAGTCTGCCCCAGGTCACTTCATAATAATAATAATAATAATAATAATAATAATAATAATAATAATAATTCCTCACACTTACACAGCGCCTGCCTGCACACCCCACTCAAAGCTCCTCACAGGTCATGGGGATCCCCTGCACCCCCACCTGGATGATGCTCCAGTCCTCTCTCACACACCAGCTCTCAGTGGGAGGAGAGCAGAGGGATGGAGCCAGTTCAGAGAGGGGGGTTATTAGGAGGCCATGAGGGGTAAAGGCCAGGGGGGAGTTTGACCAGGACACTGGGGTGACACCCCTACTCTTCTCGAGAGGCACCCTGGGATTGTTCATGACCACAGAGAGTCAGGACCTCGGTTTGACGTCTCATCTGAAGGACGGCGCCTGTTTACAGTGTAGTGTCCCCGTCACTATACTGGGGCATTAGGACCCACACAGACCGCAGGGTGAGAGCGCCCCCTGCTGGCCCCACTAACACCTCTCCCAGCAGTCTGCCCTCCAGGTACTGGCCAGGCTCACACTGCTGGGCTCCAGTGGGCCTGTGAGCTGGGTGAGAGCGCCCCCTACTGGCCCCACTCACACCTCTCCCAGGAGTCTCCCCTCCAGGTACTGGCCAGGCCCACACTGCTGGGCTGCAGTGGGCTGGCGGTGGTGAGCTGCAGGGCGATATGGCTGCTGGTCATGTTGAGATGCTTCTCTCTCTCTCTCTCTCAGTGTGAAGGACAAATAATAATAATAATAATACAGCAGTCTCCTGCACACCCCACTCAGAGCTCTCTACAGCTCCTGGGGATCCCCTCCACCCCCACCTGGATGATGCTCCAGTCCTCTCACACACACCAGCTCTCAGTGGGAGGAGAGCAGAGGGATGGAGCCAGTTCAGAGAGGGGGGTTATTAGGAGGCCATGAGGGGTAAAGGCCAGGGGTCCAATATGATGATGCTCCAGTCCTCTCTCACACACCAGCTCTCAGCGGAGCTTCACCTGCGAGTCATCACCCACAGCGCTCCAGCGGCTCCTTGGATCAGTTAAGTTAATTAACGGGCTGCGGTAGATATGGAGGTCTCCTAAGGCTTTGACCCACCCGTACCCCTGGACTGAAGCCCCAGCCTGGGCGGGGCAGGAGAGTGAGTCAGTGAGCCAATTAACAGCCGCCGTTAATTACCATGGTTACACCCACTTCCGCTCCAGCGGGGACTCAATTTGCGGCTCGTTAAGACCCCGAACGAGACCTCATTCATATTGGACCCCTGGCCTGTACCCCTCCTGGCCTCCTAATAACCCCCCTCTCTGAACTGGCTCCATCCCTCTGCTCTCCTCCCACTGAGAGCTGGTGTGTGTGAGAGGACTGGAGCATCATCCAGGTGGGGGTGCAGGGGATCCCCAGGAGCTGTACAGATATGTAAGTGTGAGAAATTAATACTGCTACTACTACAGTAAACTACAGTCACGGTGTGCTCAGTACCTGTAAAACTCTTTGAGTGGAGTGTCCAGAACAGCGCTACACAAGTGTAATTAATTCATCGATTCGTCAATTCGACTTCCCTGTCAACTGATCGATGAGCACCTCGAGGTCGGGGGCCAGTGGAGATCACGAGCGCCTGTCCCGTTTCCCTTCTTCTTCTGCTGCTGCTGCTGTTTCTCTGTCCGGTTTCAATCCGCAGATTCCCCCCCCTCAACGTTTTCAATTTTCCCACAAACGGGTTCGTCCTTCTCGTTAGCGCCCGGATCCGGTTTGCCGATTAGCGCCCTGAACGCTCACCCGCACGGAAAGGCGCTCTGTCAAGTAAACACCCATCGGCACCAATACATTTCTTGCAGCGGATTCCTCTCCTGCAGGGCCGTGTGGGACACAGCACGGTCAGCCGCACTCGCCTGACCCTGCGGGGACGCGCTCGCCTGTCCCGGCCGTGTCTTCGGCGCCCCCTGGCGGCCGGTGCCCTGTCAGTGCGCACAGCCCTGCTCGAGTCACCCGGAGTCTTCCGTGTGAACTTGAAGGGGATCGAGGCGCGCTGCAACCCAGACACGCTCGAATGACACGCATTTCTGTATATTTTTTTTTGTAGAGAGATGGTCTTCCGTGGTAAATACCTCAGTTATAATAATAACAACTAATAACAACAGTGCGTTGCGCGCTGCATTTTGTTTAAAAAAAGCGCGACGAAAGCGGTCCAGCCTTGTTAAAGACCGAAGGGCACAGCGCGGTACAGGCCGAAGCCCGGGCTCAGGCGGGCCCGGAAGGCCCAGAGCCGATTCCCGCCGTGTCCCCAGCAGAGCTGCACGGAGCCGCCCGGTGGAGGAGCCCAGACTCGGGCTGGGCTGAGCCGAGCCGAGCTGGGAGAACAGAGGGAAGGTTAGAGCGAGTCTGCACGTCGGCTCATGAGAGCACAGGCACAGCAGCGTCACCGACTGCATTAGTTCACGTAGTTCAGGTGGGGAGCCGCGTCAGCAGGCGCGGTCGGCCAAGGAACAGGTAAATATTTGCTCGCTGCTGGAAAGAGAAGAGAGAAAACACAACGTTGTGTTTCTTCTCTTTTCAGCAGGGAGCAAACCTTTACTTGTTCCTCAACACGCTGTCCACCTGTTCCAACAGCAGGATCCAGGAGATGGGCAGCAGGACAGGTCCAATACGAGCTACACTCAGTGTAGACATGGCTGTATTACAAGAGCAGTGTTCACCCAAATCACTTGAAAGAAACAGATCGATCACCCTTCTTGTTAATAATTGACTTTTCTCCTTTTTATTGATGCATGTTAAAAGTTTGAAAGAACAAAACAGCTGTTGCTGTGACACCATCTGGTGAAGAACCTCATGTCTGAGTGCACAGCACTGTAAACAGAACAGTCCTGTTACAATAGGGGCTACAGTCCCAGTACAGTAGAACAGTCTGTTACAATAGGGGCTACAGTCCCAGTACAGTAGACCAGTCTGTTACAGTAGGAGCTACAGTCCCAGTACAGTAGAACAGTCCTGTTACAATAGGGGCTACAGTCCCAGTACAGTAGGACAGTCTGTTACAATAGGAGCTACAGTCCCAGTACAGTAGGACAGTCTGTTACAATAGGAGCTACAGTCCCAGTGCAGTAGAACAGTCCTGTTACAATAGGAGCTACAGTCCCAGTACAGTAGACCAGTCTGTTACAACAGGAGCTACAGTCCCAGTACAGTAGAACAGTCTGTTACAATAGGAGCTACAGTCCCAGTACAGTAGGACAGTCTGTTACAATAGGAGCTACAGTCCCAGTACAGTAGGACAGTCCTGTTACAATAGGAGCCACAGTCCCAGTACAGTAGAACAGTCCTGTTACAATAGGAGCTACAGTCCCAGTACAGTAGAACAGTCCTGTTACAATAGGAGCTACAGTCCCAGTACAGTAGAACAGTCCTGTTACAATAGGAGCTACAGTCCCAGTACAGTAAAACAGTCTGTTACAATAGGGGCTACAGTCCCAGTACAGTAGACCAGTCTGTTACAATAGGAGCTACAGTCCCAGTACAGTAAAACAGTCTGTTACAATAGGGGCTACAGTCCCAGTACAGTAGAACAGTCTGTTACAATAGGAGCTACAGTCCCAGTCCAGTAGACCAGTCTGTTACAATAGGAGCTACAGTCCCAGTACAGTAAAACAGTCTGTTACAATAGGGGCTACAGTCCCAGTACAGTAGAACAGTCTGTTACAATAGGAGCTACAGTCCCAGTACAGTAGAACAGTCTGTTACAATAGGAGCTCCAGTCCCAGTGCAGTAGGACAGTCCTGTTACAATAGGAGCTACAGTCCCAGTACAGTAGGACAGTCTGTTACAATAGGAGCTACAGTCCCAGTACAGTAGACCAGTCTGTTACAATAGGAGCTACAGTCCCAGTACAGTAGAACAGTCTGTTACAATAGGAGCTACAGTCCCAGTGCAGTAGAACAGTCTGTTACAGTAGGAGCTCCAGTCCCAGTACAGTAGGACAGTCTGTTACAATAGGAGCTACAGTCCCAGTACAGTAGAACAGTCTGTTACAGTAGTGATTATTCAGGAGCTTACAGGACTTGGTGTCTACAAGAACAGCTCCAGTTCTTGAAACATTGGCGAGTTCGATTTTTAAAGAACGTGGAGCCTGATCTTTCCCCATCTTTCGGTTTTAAAATAAAAGACAAATGGATGAAATTAAAAAGCAAAGCTCAGAAGTCTGCTCAGGGAGGAGCCCTCTCACCCCTGTCTTTGATCCCCGCTCCCTGAAACGGCCCGCTACCCCTCCACACCCATCCTTTCAAATAATGGGCGAGTTTCTGGAGCTTTTGGTGTCTCGCTTTTGTTGGTGTCAGACTTTCGAAACTCACCAACAATTTTATCTGAGGGTATGTTCTTGAGTCCTTGTGGATATCTGTTTTCATTTGTTTTTTCATCTTTTTGCGGACGTGCGTTGTCGCCGGTTTGCGGGTTTGCATCATCGCCTGTTTCATCTTTACTGTCCGTCGTTGCTTGTACAAGTTTAAACAGATTCTTCTCATTCTTATCAACGACCTGTGTGCATTTTTCCTCAATTAAACTCCTAACTCTCTGCTCCTCCATCTTCCTCAGTTTCTTCTCCTTCTTTTTCTTGTATCTGTCCTTAGGCTGTTTACGACAGTTCCAGTACAGAACATAGCCAATGTAGCCGACAGAGAGCAGGAAAACCATGCACAGTCCTGAGACCTGGAAAGCAGCACAAGACAAAGACAAATATTCATGAGGGACATCTAACCCTGCTGTGTCTCCTGTCC
Organism: Lepisosteus platostomus; assembly: GCF_059453375.1. NCBI lineage: Eukaryota > Metazoa > Chordata > Actinopteri > Semionotiformes > Lepisosteidae > Lepisosteus > Lepisosteus platostomus. The sequence continues at coordinate 1,107,189 of NC_142619.1, read as the reverse complement.
CTGTACTCCAGCAGTGTCTCCTGTACCCCTGCAGTGTCTCCTGTCCCTGTACCCCTGCAGTGTCTCCTGTACCCCTGCAGTGTCTCCTGTCCCTGTACCTCTGCAGTGTCTCCTGTCCCTGTACCTCTGCAGTGTCTCCAGTCCCTGTAGTCATGCAGTGTCTCCGGTACCTCTGCAGTGTCTCCAGTCCCTGTACTCCAGCAGTGTCTCCTGTCCCTGTACCCCTGCAGTGTACCCCTACTCTGTATATCTTGTCTCTCTCTCCCATTTAATTGGAAATAATGAAACTATTGAAGTTGCAGTCAGAAGTGTCGGGATCTGTCTCTCAATGCCCCTGACTAAAAGGACTCTGTCTATGTACTTACCCTGGATATAAGCTGCAATCCTTTCTCCTTGGGTAGATCCAAGTTGACTGTTGCATTTTGAGCTGCACCGCTGCACTGGGAATTGAGTAAGCACGCAAGGTATTTGCCATCAGTCAGCAGTATCGCGAGCCAGTACAGCGAAGGACAGAGGTACATCAGGACTTTGACTTTTTCCTCGCACAGCCCTCTCAATATGGTCTTCTTGTGCAGGGCGAGGAAGAGGGCGGTGAAGCACACGGCCGGGCCGATGAAGTACGCGGTGATGAAGAACACCATCAGTTCACCGCAGGTACAGTCAAACACCTTCTTCATCAGGAGGTCCGCTATCTGCATCACGACCGCCAGCGAAAGCCCGCGGATCAGCTTGATTCTGGTCACCTTGCCTTTACCAGTGAGGAGATTCTGCATCTTGACACGTCGTGTGAGGACAGTGTGTCAGGTCTCCGTCTCTCTGGGCACACTGACTTCTGTCTGCAGATTCCCACCTGTCAGGGACGTGCAACACAGGCGTGATCACACACACACACACTCTTGTTCACACGTCTGCATTTGCGCAGTTTTACTTCCTGTTGACTCAGTTTCTACTGCTCTGCGCTCTCTTGAAAGGAAACCCAGATCTTTTTCGAATAAGAAAGCGTTTGATGTGTGAAGATTCATTTACACGGCCAGGAGTTACTGTCTTTGTGGAACCATTTTATTAAACTTGATCCCCACGTTGACAGTAACATGTCATACTCACACACATTAAAACATTTTCTATGTGTGTTCCACATTGCTGTTCTCTTTGTGGGTGCGAAGAAGATGACGCTCAGGAACTGGGAGCATCAGCACCGTGTACAATGTCTGTAGCTCCCATCACTCAGCAGTGAAGTTTTCATGGTTTCTACTCCTGCCCCTGCTGTACTGTAGGTGCAGTACCACACAGCTTCAGTCGCCAGACCACACCAGCTGATGGGGATTAACGATCTTGTGTTCTTGTTCTTTTTTACTTAGCATGTGGAGGAATGTCGTGTCCTGTGCTGGACTGGCGTCCTGTCCAGGGTGTGTGTGTGTGTGTGTCCTGTGCTGGACTGGCGTCTTGTCCAGGGGGTGTGTGTGTGTGTCCTGTGCTGGACTGGCGTCCTGTCCAGGGTGTGTGTGTGTGTGTCCTGTGCTGGACTGGCGTCCTGTCCAGGGAGTGTGTGTGTGTGTGTGTCCTGTGATGGACTGGCGTCCTGTCCAGGGGGTGTGTGTGTGTGTCCTGTGCTGGACTGGCGTCCTGTCCAGGGGGTGTGTGTGTGTGTGTGTCCTGTGATGGACTGGCGTCCTGTCCAGGGTGTGTGTGTGTGTGTCCTGTGCTGGACTGGCGTCCTGTCCAGGGGGTGTGTGTGTGTGTCCTGTGATGGACTGGCGTCCTGTCCAGGGGGTGTGTGTGTGTGTGTCCTGTGATGGACTGGCGTCTTGTCCAGGGGGTGTGTGTGTGTGTGTCCTGTGATGGACTGGCGTCCTGTCCAGGGGGTGTGTGTGTGTGTCCTGTGATGGACTGGCGTCCTGTCCAGGGTGTGTGTGTGTGTGTCCTGTGCTGGACTGGCGTCCTGTCCAGGGTGTGTGTGTGTGTCCTGTGCTGGACTGGCGTCCTGTCCAGGGTGTGTGTGTGTGTGTCCTGTGCTGGACTGGCGTCCTGTCCAGGGTGTGTGTGTGTGTGTCCTGTGCTGGACTGGCGTTCTGTCCAGGGGGTGTGTGTGTGTGTGTGTGTCCTGTGCTGGACTGGCGTCCTGTCCAGGGTGTGTGTGTGTGTGTCCTGTGCTGGACTGGCGTCCTGTCCAGGGGGTGTGTGTGTGTGTCCTGTGATGGACTGGCGTCCTGTCCAGGGGGTGTGTGTGTGTCCTGTGATGGACTGGCGTCCTGTCCAGGGTGTGTGTGTGTCCTGTGCTGGACTGGCGTCCTGTCCAGGGTGTGTGTCCTGTCCTGTCCAGCATTTCTGTCCAGTTCTACTGTAACAAAGTGATTTAGATCATTATATATATATGAGCCTAAAATAGACAAAGTCATTGATAAAAACTCTTCTTCACTAATGTACCTTGCTCAGGCAAATGTTCAATCAGCTGTAAGACACTATGCAATTGTTATTTTAAATAATATAGTGAGTTTCAAGTACTATATATTTTAAATAATATAGTGGGTTTACAATAAAAATAAGGGGCACTATAAATATTATATATATATGTATTTAGTAAATATATGTATTTTTTATTATTAGACATACTTCTCCACATTCAAAGTACACCTTGTACTGTGGGAACATGGGTACATCTTGTACATTAGGTACACCTACATTGGCTACTCCTTGTAGATTAATTCATGTTAAATCGTATTTTCCAGAGTTATGTCATATACAGAACTTACCAGTTCATTTATATTCTTTTATGTTTTGTGAAAGTTTAGATTTTTGAAACGTTAGAATCTCATTGTAGAAATGTTTGTCGCTGGAATTTGCTAACTTGAGAAATGCACTTTGAAATTATTTCTCATTAAGAAAAAAAACGTGTTCAGCTTTCTCTGTCGCTTGACCTCGGCTCTGTTTGATTGTGAATTCTGACCTCAGTTGTTTTTTGCAGTAGAGATTTTGGGCCCTGAAAGGTGTGAACTGTTATTGTGATTCTGAGAGCTGCGAGATACCTCGAGCTTGTCATCTCCAGAGACGGCCGACAGCAAGCGACACGAGGTGCTTCCTGCCCCGCGGAGGAGCGGGAGATCGTAATCTCTCTAACTTGAACCCCGAGAGCTCATTCCACTCTTCCCCAGCAACAGGGGCTGACGCCGACAGAGCCGAAACACACCTCGGACAAATCCTCCCGATTTCCAGATGATGCCGTCTCCTGCAGTCTGTGCGACACCTCTGTGAGATCGGCATCACAGTATTCCTCTGCTTTCACATGTCAGATCTCACATCTCTGACACGTCCTCCTCAGCACCACGCACTGCTCTCTTCACACACATTTCCAATGCTACGGGCTCTTCAGATTTGGAATTATTTAGATCAATTAACTTGGACTTAGTTTGCTCTGTGCCATTGCATGCATTTTGATGTGGTCTAATTCAGTCTTGGTCTGATTGTCATTTAATGCTGACTCCATAGGGCTTAGAAGAACCATAAAATGCCTAGAACCTTTGTCCTACGACATGTTGCTGACATTGCACTGGAAAACATTATTTTAAACTGCTACTATGTAGAAAACTACATTTCCCCAAAGCCCCAGTAATCACATCATGACAAATACGTTCAGATCTTGGCGGATGTGGGCGAGATCAGGGTTTCGCGGTTTTAAAGCACCGCGACTCGGCTGTGAAAACTATCCTCAAGGTGCAGTATCTGGGCCATGACCCGATTTCCGACACAACAGGAAGTCTCGGGTGTGAAGTTCTGTAAAGAGGATAGAATAATGATCGCAAGCAGGTGAGCAGAGCACAGCACCTCTGAAAGGGGCCCACTGAACCCCTAGAAATGGCTGATGTGTTCGAGAAATGGACAGGGCGCCAGTCCGTCGCAGGGCAAGCACAAGCCAACCATACATGGGGACAGTTTGGAGGCCACAGTAAAGGCAGAGGGGCGAAATTCAGGATAACTGCCTACTCTTCTCGAGAGACACCCTGGGATTGTTCATGACCACACAGAGTCAGGACCTCGGTTTTACGTCTCATCTGAAGGACGGCGCCTGTTTACAGTCTAGTGTCCCCGTCACTATACTGGGGCATTAGGACCCACACAGACCGCAGGGTGAGAGCGCCCCCTGCTGGCCCCACTAACACCTCTCCCAGCAGTCTCCCCTCCAGGTACTGGCCAGGCCCACACTGCTGGGCTCCAGTGGGGCTGTGAGCTGGGTGAGAGCGCCCCCTGCTGGCCCCACTAACACCTCTTCCAGCAGTAACCATAGCTTCCCAGGGGTCTCCCCTCCAGGTACTGGCCAGGCTCAACCCTGCTGAGCTCCAGTTGGTAGCCAGTTGAGAGCTGCTGGGTGATATATCTGCTGGCTGGATAAAAAGTATGTAATTAATAATTAATTTTAATGGGAGAAAAGTGAACTGATAACAATAACAAACGTGTGCAAAAGAGTCTAACTAAAACTGACCCAAGTGTTGTGAGAGACCTGTCTGGTGGTGTTTTGGTCTGTGAAAGAGTATGAAACCTCATTACCAGACACTGAGACTGCAGAATGTTACACAGGAATTGGAGATCCCCTTTACCTAACGTAATCTACAGCAGACTATTTACAGCCAAACGAACATATGATCCTCTGTACACTGAAGATTAAGACCTGCATTATACACAAAATTAACCTTGTCACGTATTAACTGACAAACTCGTCTTACAACACCCAGACAGTGAGGCTGAATGTGTTCAATTCCCTCACATGTGAGTGTAGGGAAAACCGGTTCAGGGACGCCAAATATGTAATCATAGTGGCTCTCTGAAGGCACCAGTTCTGTAGGGTTTGGGCATTTACTGAGACAATTATTAATTGTAGCAGTAAATCACAAAGTTGATTCTTTTGATGGCTTTAGAATCCAACCATGCGACATAACTCAAACAACGCACACACAGGTACTAATACACGAGGATACATTTATTAATACATAGAATATGCATATAAACCTAACAGATCTTATCGAGAGGGTTATCAGAATACAAAAGTTATATATTCAATCAGTTACAAAGTGTTACACATCAAGAGGACATACGTTCAGTATATCATTCATTAAGACCGTTTCGTAAAGTGAACTTGGTTATAACTTCTACATTAGATACTCAAAACAAGTACATAACTCTTAGGAATTAAATTGATATCAACTGGTTGGGATAACAATTGAATTCTCGAGCTGTAATGCATTGAAGTTGAATACTCATCCAATCTCTGGGGATTCAGATCTCCTGCGGGCACAAAGAAACAGTTGCAGGCTGTTGCTGTCCAATCCACGCTCTCTGGCTCGGTGCCAGGCTGTGCTGTGCGGCTTGCGACGGTGCGCTGTTGATGCTCACTGTTGGCTTTAACTAGCAAAGTTTGTGCACAGGAGAAAAGATGACTGTGGGTCCCAGCGGGTCAGGAAGAGGACCGGTTCGTTCCTGATGAAGAGCTAGTTCTGAATAGTGATTCAGCTGTCCACAGTTCTGACCTGTTCACGAGGCCTGCTGCTGGTTACTCTCTGGCAACCTCCACTCTAGACTCTTAGAACAAAGGAAAGTTCTGGCACTCGGACACACTGGCCGTTCCGTGGTTGTCCGGGCTGAGTCTCAGGATGGTCAGGAGGCGCACTGCGAGAATGTCCTGCCCTTGGGAGCCTTCTGCTCCTGGGCCGTCCTGCCCTGGAATTCTCCTTTGAATTCCCTTTAGAATTGTTGAATCTGAATCTGAATCTGAATCTGAATCTCCCCTTCTGAATCTCTGTGTTGCCTGTTTTTACCTGGAGGAACTTCAGCTCATTGATTGGCTGAAAGTTCCATGGGCATCAGAGTCCCACGTGGGTTACTCGGCCCTACCAGTCCCTGATTGGTTGATCAAGGTGAGATAAGAGTCACTTACTCCTGACACTTAGTAATGCAGTCCAGATGTCCAACTGGCACTCCCTAGACAGATAGGCGCCAATGGGTGACCATTGATCATGATAGCCAGGCTTAGCTAAGTGCATCCCCCTTTGGGAGCTGTCCTTGGACCTTAAATCACCTTGCATGAATGGTTTCTCTGTGGCTGCACCACAGAGATGAACAGAGAAATGAGGCCTAATTTGGGAAAGCTCAGAAACACTTAATTCTGCCTTATTATTAAGCCTCACCGCTACATGAGGAAGGAGTCAGGGAGCTGCTGCAGAAGCACACTGGGGTGGGGGAGATGCACAGAGCTGTGAGCAGCCAGCTTGGATTGATATGGTTGGGAAGAAGAAGCATGACATTATAATTTGACCGCCCTCCACAGGGCAGTTAAATAACACTGTTAAGTACAGGTCCTGTTTGACAAACAGCACGTGATCTTACTCTGGGCCGAGACAGCAGGTCCCTTCCCCCTGATCGTTCCTGTCCTCTGGAGCTGTAGCACTTGCCATCGATCAGCTCACCTCCGTGCTGGACAGACCTAATCTGAGCCAGTGTGTTCACATGCTAGCACAAACGTTATAGTCCGCGTGAAGCAGTGAGACAGGACGATAGTTTTGTTTCTTTTTTAATTAGAATAACATGGATAGACAGTATAGTGGTGTTCACATCCCTCCACAGAGAATCGTCCTTAATGTCTGTATGTATCATGTCAAGTAAAATGAGGCCTCATCAGCCTCTTTGTGTGCTTTGTGTGTCATTTGACTTGCTTTGCTGCCTCAATTTAAAGTTCCATAAAGCCATGAAGTGTTCACGTCCATTAAACCTTCAATTCAAACTCTCCTTGTACTTCTGAGTCCAGTGGAGGCCCAGTCATGGGCTGGTCATCTCTGGTCATTCCTGCTGATGGACCTCCTTCCCTGCAGGAAGCCAGGAATCTTCCATCTTCCCTGCCTCTCCGAGCTCCTGCTCCGATTGTCCCTCCAGACCTCTGCAAGCCTGGAGCCTGGTGCTCATATCCAGACCCCCTGGTGCTCATGGTAACTTCTCCTGTTCTCATCACCAGTCTTTGTAAACGAGCTCTGACTTGCAATTCAAACAGTTTAGAAAACAAGAAAATATTGATTGTCTTTCCTGGAAGCTTCCTCTCCACAAGGTGCAGCTGTTCCCAGAGCTTGACTGTCCCAGTCTCCTCTCTCCTGAGGCTCTCTGTCTCGCACACAGGCCCCGCTGAAGGATGAGAGGAAGGGTCTCAGCTCTTTTCAAGACCCAGAGGAGCTGAGGACACAGCACAGCAGAGATGGGAGTCTGTTAGGAAACACATCCCAGGCCTTTAACACAGCAGAACCCCAGAAACAACAGACTGGTCTGTCAAGGAGCACTGGGAGAACTGGCTGGGAGAGCCCTTCGGAGGAAAACACTTCACACAGGAAAGGGAAATACTGCTTAAAAATGTATTTTGCCATTATACACAAGAATAATAAGAGACATTCCTATAATAAAGTTTATATAGAACATTGCTATACTTTGGTTCACACAGTATAGTGATCATGAGAAGCCTTGCTATAATGAAGTTTATATAGAAGTATTAATTAGCATTGCTTAAACAAATGTATCTAGAGGTCATTAATAGCATTGATATAATGAGGTTTATGTAGATGTAATAAAAAGTATTGCTGTAATACATTTTTAGGTAGCTCTGTTATAAAGAAGTTTATACAGGTGTATTAAGAAGTTCTGCTATAATAAGGTTTATACAGAGGTCATAAGGAGCCTTGGTATAATAAGGGTTACAGAGAGGTTATAAGGAGTTTTTTTATACTATAATTTACAGGCAGGTGTATGTCATAGATCAGAAGTTATGCTTACTGTACAAGTTCAGAACCTGCTTATTATAACATCATCATTGTCCAGTGCACTGGTCTGTCTCTCTTGTGACCATCACCAGTGTCCACAGTGGCTGGTATTGGTGGATGGACACAGTGCACAGCAAAGATGACCGATATTGTTGTACAGTATTGACGTACAGCAATGATGTGTAGTATTGTTGTCCAGTGCTGATAGGTGATGTTGTTGCCAGTATTGATGACCAGTATTTATGGTCTTTATTGATGTCCAGTGTTATACTCCAGTGTTATGGATTGCCTGTTTGATGACTTATACTGGTGTCTGGGATTCATCACTGGTAGGGGTGTCTGCACTGCTCTGAGTGGATTGTAGCGCAAACCTATTTTTATGTGGCTCACTGTCAGTCTGACCACCTGTATGACTGTCCCTCTGATCACTTGCACTACCACTCTGCTGACTGACCCTCTGACCACCTGTATGACCGCCAGTGCCTGGAGAATGAGCTTCTGTGTCATCTTGTCCAGTGTCAGAGCCAGGATTCAAGATGAGGGTTAGAGAACGGTCTGTGTTTCGGATCAGTAAGAAGGTTTTGGCGAGGGGTGAAGGCAGGGTTACTGAATATGTCGGGACTCCAGCAGGTACAGGGTTGTCAGTGGGGGTGAGTTTTAATTGAGGTTCGGGGTCAGAGGTTATTTCTAAGATGTAGGTGTTCTTATAGATGGTGCAGTTTTCACGTTTGGAAGATTTGAAGCTCAGTGTCAGTGTGGAGCCAGTGTTAAAGGTAAGGGTTACAGTCGGGTTAGTGTCAACAGTACAGGTTACTCTAGGAGTTAGGACCTGGTCTAAAGGCAGACTTAGGGTCTGAGAGGAGTCAGGTTTCTGCCCATTGACTGGGCTTTGTTCTGTGAGACGGTAAAGGCTCAGCATTAGGGTACAGTGTTTATAATTGGTTCTGATCACTTGCAGGTTCAGAAAGTAGGAGCAGGGTAAAGGGAACTTGGTTTCAGAGGTGCAGAGAATTTGATATTCCAGCAGTCTAGTTACTACCTCTGGACTAAAGTGTATGGGTTTATTTTCAGTCTCTTTGGATTCATTTGTATTCTGTTCATACAGTATCTCTTCAATCAGTCTGACCTCATGCTTGGCACGTTCTTCTGCAAACTTCTTGACACTCTCCTCTCTCTCCTTCTTCAGTGTCTTCTTGTACCTGTGTTTATATTTCTTTTCTGGTTCTCTACAGCACAACAACATCAAATATATGAAGTAAGAGACAGCAAAAATGAGAATAATGGCGAATCCCCAGACCTAAAAGAAAAGGAAACAGACACTGTTAAGCTCTGGTGTTGGGGCTCCAGAGCTGTGATCAGTCTGGGAAACAGAGGGGTGTCATAGGGAGATGATGTCAGAGTGAGAGGAGACTCCAGTGTGTGTGTGTGTGTGTGTGTGTGTGTGTGTGTGTGTGTGTGTGTGTGTGTGTGTGTGTGTGTGTGTGTGTGTGTGTGTGTGTGTGTGTGTGTGTGTGTGTGTGTGTGTGTGTGTGTGTGTGTGGTTCTCAGGTGTCCAGTGTCCTGGTAGTTGGTGGGGTGAAGACAGGGGTTTGATGGGCACAAGTAGGTGCCCACAACATTAATTAAAAACACGTCAGTCTAAAGGTATTTGTGCATCACACATCACTCACTGTTTACAGTACATCTGAATTAGAAACAAGTATTATATCGCTTTTAGTTGACTTACAGTATGTACAAACCTGCAGCCATGATGTCTCAGAATTGTATAGAGACGTTTATTTTTAGAAAATAGCACACAATTAATCTGAATTGCATTTGAAACTCTCAAAAAGGTGATTGTTAGTAATGCAATTCCAAATATATTTAGACAAGTCTAGCAAATGATTTCTAGAAATGTTTTATATGCAGTGAGTGACGTTGTCTGTTTCTAAACTAAGTCAGTCAAGCAACAGTGAGATCACCTGTCCAGCAGGTTTACTTACTTTGGATTCAGCTTGATATTTCATACCATCAGCATCATTGATGTCTACTGTTCCATTCTTACACTTGGAGATGTGGAAGCAAGCAGAGTGCTTGCCATCAATCAGCAGTATCACGATCCAGCACAAGGCTGGGTAGAGACACTTCAGAATCATAATGAACAATGAGCTCCCATCTTTACAGCAGCTCCCATCTTTACAGGTGTATCCACTTGGGCTTCCACATGGGCTTCCACATTGACACGGATTGAAAAGGATCCTCTTCTGACAGCGAGCAGCAGCGGCTGTGAGAACTACAAGCGCTGCAGCTGGAGCAGCGAAGTAAAGGGCAGCGAATGTCTTGTGTAAATCGCAGGGACAGGAGACTGTGTGCTCCAGAAGCTGCTCCATAATCTGCAGCAGGACCAGCACCGACACACTGCGGACCACTCCTCCGATCTTCAGCTTCTCCCTGACGAAAGAGAAATCCACCATCTCTTCTCAGCGCAGAGGTCTCTCCCGGCTCCAGCCTCTCACCCAGACTCCTTCAGGGTTCAGGGTTTCTGTGGCTCACAAAAGCCCCTACAGGAAACAGAAACATGATCATGTGAGGGCAAGGGACACACGTGTCCTCCTCTTCCTCAACAGGACTGTTACTCTTACTGGTCACAAGTCACACTTTTGATTCTACATTTTACTTCTTAGAAATAAGCATTACATATTAAATCTATATCTACAAAAGTTGGACAAAAGAAAATCCACAATAAGTGTGAATAAGATGGACAAGACAATAGATTTCAACGAGCCCTTTTCCTGCTGTCCCGTTGTTAGGAGTTATCTGGCAGAGAGGACATTTTTCCGAGTCGAAGGAATGAAGACAATAACTGATACACTGATAAATTTAGGGATTTTCTTCCATTGGTATTCTTTTATATATTTCTGTACTGTTTCCTAAAAAACAATAATCAAATGTGTAGGAAATAAGAATCAAAAGATTAGAATTATAGATTTTAAAGTTCTGAGACTTTGTCCCAGTATTAGATAAGAGATCTAATGAACTGACACATGGTAGTACTATACCGGATCACAATTCCAGGAAAAAGGAGTCTCTTTTCCTTGTCATTGATTAGTATATTCTCTAACAGAGTTCCCAAGGCTTAGCCCCAGTACTTAAATTCGCTGCCCCAGAATAATTTAACCTTTTCCTGGTACTGTAGGTACAGGGTCAATTAATTGAAATACAATAGTTTTGTCCTGTAAAGGGTCAATTAATTGAAATACAATAGTTTTGTCCTGTACAGGGTCAATTAATTGAAATACAATAGTTTTGTCCTGAGGCACAATTCCAGGAACAAGGAATACCCACTCAAAGTTATTCTCTATTAGAGTTCCGGAGGTGTCTCCCGTACAGCCCCTCCCAGCCCACGCACACTAGAAACACTCTCCCCTTTTCACACTTCCTCAGGCTCCGATGACTATGAACTGATGACCTGGACTTCCCTAACCAAGCCCTCAAAATGCATTTTAATTGACAGGAGACACCCAAGACATGTTACTGACAGTGTCCTAACACCCCTCTGAATTAGCCCTCGGACCATCAACTCGATTAGGAGCTCCCAGGAACACACATCCACACCAGCCACCTTCCCCTAAAGCAGAGCTCACTGCATAACCTGCAAGTACACATCCACCACCACACTCATTCAAGGCCCCTCAGGACGATTCCGCATCACCCAGAGGGCATCTTGTACCTCCAGCAACCTTATTTACTGTATCTCTTGCAGAAAATACCCAGCCATCTACATTGGGGCAACAGGAAGGAGACTGGGAGACTGTCTCTCCAAGCCCATACAGTAGTTTCTCATTTCACCTCTAACGGCCATGATCACACTGATCTCTCCATCAGCATTCTCAAAGAGGGGTTTCAAAACTCTTATTGCAGGAAGAAATCCGAAACCAACAAAAAACGTGTCTCTTTTCTTTACCTTTTAGCATAGATTGAACCTCTACTCTTTGCTTTGCAGCCATGCATGTAGAAGCTATTGGTTAGCTTGTGGGTTTATCTTTTCGTAGTGTTCTGGTTTCTGTGCCTCAAATTAGCTGTCTGGTTTGTATTCAGATCCTGCTGGAGCTCTCACTACTATTACAGCGAACAGTGATAAAGACCAGTGACTCACACAAGTCCTTGCTCAGTGTGTGTGATCTCAGTGATGCCCTGAGCTCAGACCTTCACAGCTCACAGTCGATCAAGTCACAGAGGAAGGGGTTCAAATAAAACTGTGCAAACGTCTTGTCCAGCTCACTGTCCTCAGTCACTGCTGTTGTGCTCTAATCTAACTACAAGTACCTTTCATTTCCTAGTGCTCTGAGGAGTGTTGCTCAGACCTTCACAGCAGACAGATCATTCAAGTTACAGAGGAGAGGTCTGAAAACATTGTGCATTTTACACACACACTGCTTGACAAGTTCAATGTCCTTAACCACTGTAGTTGTGCTCTAATTCAAGCCAATTATCTTATTCAGTAAATCTCATTGTTTTTCTTCCACACAGTGGACCACAATTTTTAAAACAGTCCCCAGGTGTGGTCATGTCAGCTTTTGCCCTCTGAATGACCTGTTTTTATCTGTTTTCTGTATCTGTATTGTGTTTCTGCTGAAGGAAAAGGTTTGATACTCCTGATGTTGAATTTAGACGACAGTGTCACACATCTGCGCTGTTGCTCAGAGATTGAAGCAGAGATTGTGAACAAGAGATACGATCATTAACCAGCTCAATATAACCTCTGAAAACACACGTTGTGGAGAAAATGACTAAATGTTCTGATGAGACTGAAGAGACACGATTGTTGAGTCTCCTGACTCTGACAGGTTTTGCTGGAGAAGAAGACACTTTTGCACCCAGACTACTCTGTGGCTTAACAAATTAATCTTTCAGTCAACTTGAGAAACAGCTCAGCACCACATGAGAGACTCCACATGCTGCAGCTTGTTGTTAACAGAGCACTGTTGAAGTCGACGAGGAAGGTGTTCATAGACAGACAAATCGAGCTCTGATGAGCACTGGTGCTCAGATACTGGAGGTTGTAGAATAAACTCTGTTCTGTCACGCCCCACACTCTCCCTCGCATTCCCAAACCCACTGTTTCACAAACTCATTCCTGATTTAGCCCATCACATTCCCACATGCACCAGATTCCACAAATTCTCACCCCTGAAACAATTATCCAACCACATCCCTTTCCTTTCAGTATTTAAAGTTCTTTCACACACCAGCCTATGCTCACTATTGAGAAGCCTCTTGTGTGTTTCTCTGAGTCTTTTGATTGATCTCCTGCTGCTCAATCTTTGCTCCTGCCTTTTGGATTTTGTTTTTGGCTTGTCTTTTGGATTTCTCCTGTTACTGGACTCTTTGCCTCCCTAATTGACCAAGCCCCTGGACTTTCTTTTGGATTGTCCCTGTGCTATTCTGCTGTGTTCTATGGGGTTCACTGTTATGCATAAGGATCCTCCTATTCTACCAATAGATTCCCTGACAAGGAAAAGCATATTGTGCCTCACAGCTCCAGCAATAGACTTTCTCCTGCTTTTAATGCCAAGGGTGTCAACTTATTACTCACCATGATGCATCGGGATCTTATAGCAGGCAGGCAGCAGATCACAAGCCGGCACAAAAAACCTAGATTTGAGCAAGACTTCGGGGAACACGAATGAAAACACTCTTGTCTGTAGAGGTGAGAGAATCTGGGTTTGAGCTCTGGATTGTGAGATGATGCAGTTCTTCAGCTCAGCTGTGCTTCGGGAAGGGTAACCTTTCTTTTGTATGGCTGTCAGTTCCTCCTGTGTGGTGTTGATACATCTTGAAACTGCACTGCTGTTCCTGCAGCTGTATAACCATGGACAGAAGTACAGTGAGGATGTGAGAGGAAGATGGAATACATGAGAGACTCGCATGAGAAATTTTCTAGTGATCAAGATGCTGTGAGGCAGATTTCTTTGTTTTAGTTAAATTTTGATCTGGGGGGCCACAGATATAGACAGGATGTAAGTCCATTGCATGGTGCACACACATGCCATTTAGAGACACAAATTATCCTGGGTGCCTTTGGGTCAGAGCACCCTGAGGCCATGGAGAGAGCATGCAGACTCCACACAGACACTCCAGGCACTCGGAGCTGTGAGGGAGCAGACCTAAGGTCACTGATCTGCAACTGGGGTGCCTTTCAGTGTTGTATTTTAGTTGTATTTGTATCTTAACTTGAGAATGTTTATTGTTCCCTAATGGAGAACCAGTCACCAGAAACTCATCAGGATGTTCAAGCAGCTTAAGGCACTATAATCATGGTGATATCTCTTCTCTTAAATACTGTCCACAGCACATGCAAAATGAAATGCTTTGAATATCTGCACTATCAGTCTGGTTAATGCATCTGTGGATGAGTGACCCTAATATTCTTCAGCTGAGTACAAAAACTGAGAATAAATGAAGTCTAACTTGTACCTCATGGACTGAATTCATTAAGAAGGCCTCATTATATTAGCAGTGATTCCTGACTGACCCGCACAAAGTCTAAGTAGACTTAGAGCAACAATAAAAATAAATTATTTGTGTATCTGCAGAAAATGTAAAATCTTGCTTATTGGTCCTGATTACTGCGTAGAGGCTCAAGTATGTAGTTTTGACAGCATGTGTTGGCTGCAAAGGAACAGGTAAAGGATTATTCCTGCTGAAACGAGACAATGTTTCTGCTGCGGAGCCCATAGAGCCCAGCTCTGTACACCAGTGTCTCTGGTGTCCCCCATCTGGATAGTGTGCTATCTTACAGCCTCTGGGTCCTGCATGTCTACTGTTCCAGTCCTGCACTTGGAGACTTGGAAGCAAGCAGAGTACCTGCCATCGATCAGCAGTATCACGATCCAGCACAGGGCCGGGTAGAGACACTTAACATTAAACCTTGTTATAACAAAGATGCTCATGACCTCTGTATAAGCATTAGTCTAGCAGAACTTTGCAATACACCCATATAAACTTCATTAGAACAGAGCTACCTAAAAATGTATTACAGCAATACTTCTTACTGCATCTCCATAAACCTCATTATATCAATGCTATTAATGTCCTCCAAATAAATTTGTGAAAGCAGTGTCTACTTATTACTTCTATATAAACATCATTATAGCAAGGCTTCTCCTGACCACTGTACTGTGTGAACATTATTATAGGAAACAAGTAAGAGGTTTTTTTCCGTGCTGGGGAAAAAAAGAAAGAAAACGCAACATTTCGGCTTGCTCACACCTGAAGAAGGCTCCACGGCCTAAATGTTTTCTTTCCTCTCTTCTTAGCTGGAATAAACCTCTTACTTGTTCCTTTGCAGCCTATGCATGCTGATGCAGCTCCCTGCCTGAAATATTATAGCAACGCTACTTACAGTATTACTGTACCTCTATACAGTATAGACTTTATTATAGCAATGTCTCATTATAGCAAGAATATTATTCTTGTGTATAAAGGAAAAATACCATTGTAAGTGGTACTTTTCTTCAATTTCCTGTGTGAAGTGTTTTCCTCTGAAGGGCTCTCCCAGCCAGTTCTCCCAGTGCTCCTTGACAGACCAGTCTGTTGTTTCTGGGGTTCTGGTGTGTTAAAGGCCCGGGATGTGTTTCCTAACAGACTCCCATCTCTGCTGTGCTGTGTCCTCAGCTCCTCTGGGTCTTGAAAAGAGCTGAGACCCTTCCTCTCATCCTTCAGCGGGGCCTGTGTGCGAGACAGAGAGCCTCAGGAGAGAGGAGACTGGGACAGTCAAGCTCTGGGAACAGCTGCACCTTGTGGAGAGGAAGCTTCCAGGAAAGACGATCAATATTTTCTTGTTTTCTAAACTGTTTGAATTGCAAGTCAGAGCTCGTTTACAAAGACTGGTGATGAGAACAGGAGAAGTTACCATGAGCACCAGGGGGTCTGGATATGAGCACCAGGCTCCAGGCTTGCAGAGGTCTGGAGGGAGAATCGGAGCAGGAGCTCGGAGAGGCAGGGAAGATGGAAGATTCCTGGCTTCCTGCAGGGAAGGAGGTCCATCAGCAGGAATGACCAGAGATGACCAGCCCATGACTGGGCCTCCACTGGACTCAGAAGTACAAGGAGAGTTTGAATTGAAGGTTTAATGGACGTGAACACTTCATGGCTTTATGGAACTTTAAATTGAGGCAGCAAAGCAAGTCAAATGACACACAAAGAGGCTGATGAGGCCTCATTTTACTTGACATGATACATACAGACATTAAGGACGATTCTCTGTGGAGGGATGTGAACACCACTATACTGTCTATCCATGTTATTCTAATTAAAAAAGAAACAAAACTATCGTCCTGTCTCACTGCTTCACGCGGACTATAACGTTTGTGCTAGCATGTGAACACACTGGCTCAGATTAGGTCTGTCCAGCACAGAGGTGGGCTGATCGATGGCAAGTGCTACAGCTCCAGAGGACAGGAATGATCAGGGGGGAGGGACCTGCTGTCTCGGCCCAGAGTAAGATCACGTGCTGTTTGTCAAACAGGACCTGTACGTAACAGTGTTATTTAACTGCCCTATGGAGGCAGTCAAATTATAATGTCATGCTTCTTCTTCCCCACCATATCAATCCAAGCTGGCTGCTCACAGCTCTGTGCCTCTCCCCCACCCCAGTGTGCTTCTGCAGCAGACAGTAAGGAAGATTCTCTGGGGAGGGAGGTGACCACTGTCCATCTGTACCTTTTGCTGGCTGGGATAGACTCCAGCTCCCCTGTGACCCTTAATGGGGTAAAGCATTCAGAAAATGGATGGGTGGATAAACCAACTGTAGAATAGTTTTCAGTTTAGAGTCCTAATGTCACTTACATCAAGCTCAAAGCCAGGTTTCTGTTACGATTATATTCAATGCTGTATGGAGACAAAATATGGATTATTCAGGCAAGTGTGTACCTGAGCTAAACATTTCATAAAAATGAGCAGATTTTAATGCTGAGAGACATTAAAACACAATGAATTAGTCTTGTACCAATAGCATTTTTCACAAATGTACCGCCTCTCACTACGTACAGTATGTTAGATCTGGATGTAGTTAAGAGTTTTGGACAACCTGTCAGTATTTAATTTCCTTCCTGACACGACCCTCCAACGTATCGTCAAACCAAGAGGTTCTTGGTTTGGTGATCTGACTCAGGTGTCTGCTATACCTTGTCTCAGTCACGTCCTCAACCACAATGCCTTTAAGAGCTGTACAAGCTGCACGCTCTGCTGCCCTTTTCAAGGAAGCCCTAATGCACACAAATACGCAAACACACTCACAAGCTCTTTCACTTTCAGTTCACAGTCTGACCCACAGATCCCCCCCAAACCACAGCTTTCCTTCTTTGACTCTCGATCACAGCCTTCACCTCCTGACCTGCGTCCTGCTGCCTTATGTAGCCAAGACAAGAGAGACAGCAGCTCTGTTCTCTCAGTTCTCGGTTCCAGATTGCTTTAGTCCCCAGAACAGGAAGATGGGACTGATCAGCAGCTCACTGCTAGAGAGAAGAAGGTCCGAGAGGGACTGCTTTCTTCTGGGTTCTGGTCCAACTGGTAAAGTTAATTGCTTTCCTAGACATTGGAGTATTTTCTGTAATGTCTCCTACTGTTGTTTGCTTAAAACATTCACAATACCAAAGGCATGATTGCCTATAAAGCACGTTGGAGCCTAGAAAGAGTATTAAAATAATGCTGTTAGTTAAATCATCAGATCAGGTATGCAAACCAGAGACTGTTCTACTGTACTGGACTGTAGCTCCTATTGTAACAGACTGTCCTACTGCACTGGGACTGTAGCTCCTATTGTAACTGGACTGTCCTACTGCACTGGGACTGTAGCTCCTACTGTAACAGGACTGTTCTACTGTACTGGGACTGTAGCTCCTATTGTAACAGACTGTTCTACTGTACTAGGACTGTAGCTCCTATTGTAACAGACTGTTCTACTGTACTGGGACTGTAGCTCCTATTGTAACTGGACTGTTCTACTGTACTGGGACTGTAGCTCCTACTGTAACAGACTGTTCTACTGTACTGGGACTGTAGCTCCTATTGTAACAGACTGTCCTACTGCACTGGGACTGTAGCTCCTATTGTAACAGACTGTCCTACTGCACTGGGACTGTAGCTCCTATTGTAACAGACTGTTCTACTGTACTGGGACTGTAGCTCCTATTGTAACAGACTGGTCTACTGTACTGGGACTGTAGCTCCTATTGTAACAGACTGTCCTACTGCACTGGGACTGTAGCTCCTATTGTAACAGACTGTCCTACTGCACTGGGACTGTAGCTCCTATTGTAACAGACTGTTCTACTGTACTGGGACTGTAGCTCCTATTGTAACAGACCGGTCTACTGTACTGGGACTGTAGCTCCTATTGTAACAGACTGTTCTACTGCACTGGGACTGTAGCTCCTATTGTAACAGGACTGTTCTACTGTACTGGGACTGGAGCTCCTATTGTAACAGGACTGTTCTACTGTACTGGGACTGTAGCTCCTATTGTAACAGACTGTTCTACTGCACTGGGACTGTAGCTCCTATTGTAACAGACTGTCCTACTGTACTGGGACTGTAGCTCCTATTGTAACAGGACTGTCCTACTGTACTGGGACTGTAGCTCCTATTGTAACAGACTGTTCTACTGTACTGGGACTGTAGCTCCTATTGTAACAGACTGGTCTACTGTACTGGGACTGTAGCTCCTATTGTAACAGGACTGTTCTACTGTACTGGGACTGTAGCTCCTACTGTAACAGACTGTTCTACTGTACTGGGACTGTAGCCCCTATTGTAACAGACTGTTCTACTGTACTGGGACTGTAGCCCCTATTTTAACAGACTGTTCTACTGTATTGTTATAAGATATTCGGTTGGAGTTTACAGTGCTGTGCACTCAGACATGAGGTTCTCCATCAGATGGTGTCACATCAACAGCTGTTTTGTTTTTTCAAACTTTTGACGTGCATTAATGAAAAGGAGAAAAAGTATCCCAAAAAAATGAGGGAAGAAAAAAATCACAAAACGAGCCTCTGCCAGAGGTAATTACAGGTCAGAACACCATGTTATTTTTTACAGACATCACTGCTGTTTCTCAAGTTTTTAATGGATGTCAAGTGATAATGCATTTCCACTATTAGCACTGACGGAGGAGCAGAGTTGAGACCTTCGTGTTTTGTGAATATGAGATCTACAGTATCTAGTATTACCAACAGATTCATTATAAATAAATGTTATTTTTCCATCTTACATCGCGCAAAGTATGACATTTCAAACTGTTTCAATCTAACACTCATATTCAAATGCGTAAAGACAACGTTTCTGCAACTCTGTCCTGAACAATTTTGTTTTGACTGTTTACAGTAAATGTGTCAGAGTTTCTTTTCCAGCCTCTGGGGCAGGAAGTCTCTCTGCTCACTTGTAAACGGGCTGATCCAGAATATGGTGGCTTATTAATAATCAATAATAGTAATTCCTTATATACAGTAGCACCTGTCTGCACACCCCACTCAGAGCACTGTACAGCTCCTGGGGATCCCCTGCACCCCCACCTGGATGATGCGCCAGTCCTCTCACACACACCAGCTCTCAGTGGGAGGAGAGCAGAGGGATGAAGTCAATTATTAACAAGAAGGGTGATCGATCTGTTTCTTTCAAGTGATTTGGGTGAACACTGCTCTTGTAATACAGCCATGTCTACACTGAGTGTAGCTCGTATTGGACCTGTCCTGCTGCACATCTCCTGGATCCTGCTGTTGGAACAGGTGGACAGCGTGTTGAGGAACAAGTAAAGGTTTGTTCCCTGCTGAAAAGAGAAGAAAAGAAACACAACATTTCAGCTGTGCAGCCTTCTTCAGGTGTGAAGAAACAGACTCCACAGCCGAAACGTTGCGTTTTCTCTCTTCTCTTTTAACATAATAAACATAACTTATATTGTGACGGGTTAAACAGGAGTCAGGATCACGTAATATTGAAACTAATAATAAAAAGGTCGGAGCGCCCTCTAGAGGAGAGATGGGGGCCGTGACAATGGGTTCAATAGTAATGAGTTCTCGTTCGCTAATTGAGTCCCCGTGGGTTCCTCGCGGATCGAGTCTCTCACCCCCGCAGAAGCGGAAGTGGGTGTAACCATGGTAATTAACGGCGGCAGTTAATTGGCTCACTGACTCACTAACGCGAATCTGGAAGCCAGCTTCTGCCTCGTCCAGGCTGGGGCTTCAGTCCAGGGTTACGGGGGGTCAAAGCCTTAGGGCACCCCCATATCTGCCGCAGCCTGTTAATTAACCGACTCCTTAACTGATCTAAGGAGCCCCTGGAGCGCTGTGGACGATGATTCGCAGGTGAAGTGGGGGACGCGTGTAGGATGGAGGTGTAGTGTCTCCTGTTATCAGCTCAGTTTCTTCACAGCGCTCGGCTGGAGCAGGACCCCGCGGAATGGAGGGGGGTACCCAACATCCCAAGATCAGAACTGGGGGGGCAGAGTCCCCCGTTAAATTGTTCAGATCTCAGCGTTAAGGAGCGAGAGAGAGGGAAACAGAAAAAGAAACTCTCCAGTTAACTTTAACCCCCCGTGACCCCTGACCCCGGCAGAGAGGGGGGGGGACGTCGGGGGGAGCTCGTGTTAAATAATGCTGCCCCCCCCCCCCCCCCCCCACACACACACACACACGCACACGCCGAGGCGCCTGCAGGAGGGAGAGAGGAAACTGCGCAGTGGGAGAGGGAGGGAGAGGGAGACGCGGACGAGTCCGGTGAAGAGGGGGTACCGGGGTACCGTGAGCCCCAGGCGGACAGCTGTAACCGCAGTGACTGTTTGTGGGAGAGGTGCCCGTGTCGCTTACACACACACACACACCACCCCCCCGTGACGTGGGGCGGCTGAAGAGAAGAGTAAAGGCCGGTTCACAGCGAGAGCGTTTCTGTAGCGGTCTTCAGTCATCCAACGCGCAGATACGCTCCCGTATTAACCAGCGTTTCAATCCACGATCCGTCCGCCCCCTCTGTCATCCGTGGAAACGTAAACCCCATAGAGACCCAGGCAATTCACACAAAACTCACACTTCTATACCCTGTGAGCCACATGTGTTCCACGGACGGGTGTACATATCCAGACCCCCTGGTGCTCATGGTAACTTCTCCTGTTCTCATCACCAGTCTTTGTAAACGAGCTCTGACTTGCAATTCAAACAGCTTAGAAAACAAGAAAATATTGATCGTCTTTCCTGGAAGCTTCCTCTCCACAAGGTGCAGCTGTTCCCAGAGCTTGACTGTCCCAGTCTCCTCTCTCCTGAGGCTCTCTGTCTCGCACACAGGCCCCGCTGAAGGATGAGAGGAAGGGTCTCAGCTCTTTTCAAGACCCAGAGGAGCTGAGGACACAGCACAGCAGAGATGGGAGTCTGTTAGAAAGGACCTCCCGGGCCTTTAACACAGCAGAACCCCAGAAACAACAGACTGGTCTGTCAGGGAGCACTGGGAGAACTGGCTGGGAGAGCCCTTCGGAGGAAAACACTTCACACAGGAAAGGGAAATACTGCTTAAAAATGTATTTTTCCTTCATACACAAGAATAATAAGAGACATTCCTATAATCAAGTTTATATAGAACATTGCTATACTTTGGTTCACACAGTATAGTGATCATGAGAAGCCTTGCTATAATGAAGTTTATATAGAAGTATTAATTAGCATTGCTTAAACAAATGTATCTAGAGGTCATTAATAGCATTGATATAATGAGGTTTATGTAGATGTAATAAAAAGTATTGCTGTAATACATTTTTAGGTAGCTCTGTTATAAAGAAGTTTATACAGGTGTATTAAGAAGTTCTGCTATAATAAGGTTTATACAGAGGTCATAAGGAGCCTTGGTATAATAAGGGTTACAGAGAGGTTATAAGGAGTTTTTTTATACTATAATTTACAGGCAGGTGTATGTCATAGATCAGAAGTTATGCTTACTGTACAAGTTCAGAACCTGCTTATCATAACATCATCATTGTCCAGTGCACTGGTCTGTCTCTCTTGTGACCATCACCAGTGTCCACAGTGGCTGGTATTGGTGGATGGACACAGTGCACAGCAAAGATGACCGATATTGTTGTACAGTATTGACGTACAGCAATGTTGTGTAGTATTGTTGTCCAGTGGTGATAGGTGATGTTGTTGCCCAGTATTGATGACCAGTATTTATGGTCTTTATTGATGTCCAGTGTTATACTCCAGTGTTATGGATTACCTGTATTGATGACTTATACTGGTGTCTGGGATTCATGACTGGTAGGGGTGTCTGCACTGCTCTGAGTGGATTGTAGCAGAGGTATATTTTCATGTGGCTCACTGTCAGTCTGACCACCTGTATGACTGTCAGTCTGACTGTCCCTCTGATCACTTGTACTGGCACCCTGCTGACTGTCCCCCCTGATCACTTCTACTACCACCAGACTGACAGACCCTCTGATCACTTGTACTACCACCAGACTGACTGACCCTCTGATCACTTGTACTACCACCAGACTGACTGACCCTCTGATCACTTGTACTACCACCAGACTGACTGACCCTCTGATCACTTGTACTACCACCCTGCTGACTGACCCTCTGATCACTTGTACTACCACCAGACTGACTGACCCTCTGATCACTTGTACTACCACCAGACTGACTGACCCTCTGATCACTTGTACTACCACCAGACTGACTGACCCTCTGATCACTTCTACTACCACCAGTCTGACTGACCCTCTGATCACTTGTACTACCACCAGACTGACTGACCCTCTGATCACTTGTACTACCACCAGACTGACTGACCCTCTGATCACTTCTACTACCACCAGTCTGACTGACCCTCTGATCACTTGTACTACCACCCTGCTGACTGACCCTCTGATCACTTGTACTACCACCAGACTGACTGACCCTCTGATCACTTGTACTACCACCAGACTGACTGACCCTCTGATCACTTCTACTACCACCAGTCTGACTGACCCTCTGATCACTTGTACTACCACCAGACTGACTGACCCTCTGATCACTTGTACTACCACCAGACTGACTGACCCTCTGATCACTTCTACTACCACCAGTCTGACTGACCCTCTGATCACTTGTACTACCACCAGACTGACTGACCCTCTGATCACTTGTACTACCACCAGACTGACTGACCCTCTGATCACTTGTACTGCCACCAGACTGACTGACCCTCTGATCACTTGTACTACCACCAGACTGACTGACCCTCTGATCACTTGTACTACCACCAGACTGACTGACCCTCTGATCACTTGTACTACCACCCTGCTGACTGACCCTCTGACCACCTGTATGACCGCCAGTGCCTGGAGAATGAGCTTCTGTGTCATCTTGTCCAGTGTCAGAGCCAGGATTCAAGATGAGGGTTAGAGAATTGTCTGTGTTTCGGATCAGTAAGAAGGTTTTGGCGAGGGGTGAAGGGAGGGTTACTGAATATGTCGGGACTCCAGCAGGTACAGGTTTGTCAGTGGAGGTGAGTTTTAATTGAGTTGCGGGGTCAGAGGTTATTTCTAAGATGTAGGTGTTCTTATAGATGGTGCAGTTTTCACGTTTGGAAGATTTGAAGCTCAGTTTCAGTTTGTAGTCAGTGTTAAAGGTAACACTGGTAAAGGTAAGGGTTACAGTTGGGTTAGTGTCAAAAGTACGGGTTACATCTGGAATTAGGACCTGGTCTAAAGGCAGACTAATGGTCTGAGAGGAGTCAGGGTTCTGCCCATTGACTGGGCTTTGTGGGTAAAAGCTCAGCATTAAGGCACAGTGTTTATAATTGGTTCTGATCAGTTGCAGGTTCAGAAAGTAGGAGCAGGGTAAAGGGAACCTGATGTCAGAGGTGCAGAGAATTTGATATTCCAGCAGTCTAATCACTACCTCTGGACTAAAGTGTATGGGTTTATTTTCAGTCTCTTTGGATTCATTTTTATTCTGTTCATACAGTATCTCTTCGATCAGTCTGACCTCATGCTTGGCACGTTCTTCTGCAAACTTCCTGACACTCTCCTCTCTCTCCTTCCTCTGTGTCTTCTTGTACCTGTGTTTATATTTCTTTTCTGGTTCTCTACAGCACAACAACATCAAATATATGAAGTAAAAGACAGCAAAAATGAGAACAATGGCGAATCCACTGACCTGAAAGAGAGAGAAACAGAGAGACACTGTTAAGCTCTGGTGTTGGAGCTCCAGAGCTGTGATCAGTCTGGGAAACAGAGGGGTGTCATAGGGAGATGATGTCAGAGTGAGAGGAGACTCCAGTGTGTGTGTGTGTGTGTGTGTGTGTGTGTGTGTGTGTGTGTGTGTGTGTGTGTGTTCTCAGGTGTCCAATGGTCTGGTAGTGTATGTGAGAGAGTGAGAGGAGACTCCAGTGTGTGTGGTTTTCAGGTGTCCAGTGGTCTGGTAGTGTATGTGAGAGAGTGAGAGGAGACTCCAGTGTGTGTGTGTGTGTGTGTGTGTGTGTGTGTGTGGTTCTCAGGTGTCCAGTGGTCTGGTAGTGTATGTGAGAGAGTGAGAGGAGACTCCAGTGTGTGTGTGGTTCTCAGGTGTCCAGTGGTCTGGTAGTGTATGTGAGAGAGTGAGAGGAGACTCCAGTGTGTGTGTCTGTGTGTGTGGTTCTCAGGTGTCCAGTGGTCTGGTAGTGTATGTGAGAGAGTGAGAGGAGACTCCAGTGTGTGTGTGTGGTTCTCAGGTGTCCAGTGGTCTGGTAGTGTATGTGAGAGAGTGAGAGGAGACTCCAGTGTGTGTGTGTGGTTCTCAGGTGTCCAGTGGTCTGGTAGTGTATGTGAGAGAGTGAGAGGAGACTCCAGTGTGTGTGTGGTTCTCAGGTGTCCAGTGGTCTGGTAGTGTATGTGAGAGAGTGAGAGGAGACTCCAGTGTGTGTGTGTGGTTCCCAGGTGTCCAGTGGTCTGGTAGTGTATGTGAGAGAGTGAGAGGAGACTCCAGTGTGTGTGTGGTTCTCAGGTGTCCAGTGGTCTGGTAGTGTATGTGAGAGAGTGAGAGGAGACTCCAGTGTGTGTGTGTGGTTCTCAGGTGTCCAGTGGTCTGGTAGTGTATGTGAGAGAGTGAGAGGAGACTCCAGTGTGTGTGTGTGGTTCTCAGGTGTCCAGTGGTCTGGTAGTGTATGTGAGAGAGTGAGAGGAGACTCCAGTGTGTGTGTGTGGTTCTCAGGTGTCCAGTGGTCTGGTAGTGTATGTGAGAGAGTGAGAGGAGACTCCAGTGTGTGTGTGTGGTTCTCAGGTGTCCAGTGGTCTGGTAGTGTATGTGAGAGAGTGAGAGGAGACTCCAGTGTGTGTGTGGTTCTCAGGTGTCCAGTGGTCTGGTAGTGTATGTGAGAGAGTGAGAGGAGACTCCAGTCTGTGTGTGTGGTTCTCAGGTGTCCAGTGGTCTGGTAGTGTATGTGAGAGAGTGAGAGGAGACTCCAGTGTGTGTGTGTGGTTCTCAGGTGTCCAGTGGTCTGGTAGTGTATGTGAGAGAGTGAGAGGAGACTCCAGTGTGTGTGTGGTTCTCAGGTGTCCAGTGGTCTGGTAGTGTATGTGAGAGAGTGAGAGGAGACTCCAGTGTGTGTGTGTGGTTCTCAGGTGTCCAGTGGTCTGGTAGTGTATGTGAGAGAGTGAGAGGAGACTCCAGTGTGTGTGTGTGTGTGTGGTTCTCAGGTGTCCAGTGGTCTGGTAGTGTATGTGAGAGAGTGAGAGGAGACTCCAGTGTGTGTGTGGTTCTCAGGTGTCCAGTGGTCTGGTAGTGTATGTGAGAGAGTGAGAGGAGACTCCAGTGTGTGTGTGTGGTTCTCAGGTGTCCAGTGGTCTGGTAGTGTATGTGAGGGAGTGAGAGGAGACTCCAGTGTGTGTGTGTGGTTCTCAGGTGTCCAGTGGTCTGGTAGTGTATGTGAGAGAGTGAGAGGAGACTCCAGTGTGTGTGTGTGGTTCTCAGGTGTCCAGTGGTCTGGTAGTGTATGTGAGAGAGTGAGAGGAGACTCCAGTGTGTGTGTGTGGTTCTCAGGTGTCCAGTGGTCTGGTAGTGTATGTGAGAGAGTGAGAGGAGACTCCAGTGTGTGTGTGTGGTTCTCAGGTGTCCAGTGTTCTGGTAGTGTATGTGAGGGAGTGAGAGGAGACTCCAGTGTGTGTGTGTGGTTCTCAGGTGTCCAGTGGTCTGGTAGTGTATGTGAGAGAGTGAGAGGAGACTCCAGTGTGTGTGTGTGGTTCTCAGGTGTCCAGTGGTCTGGTAGTGTATGTGAGAGAGTGAGAGGAGACTCCAGTGTGTGTGTGTGGTTCTCAGGTGTCCAGTGGTCTGGTAGTGTATGTGAGAGAGTGAGAGGAGACTCCAGTGTGTGTGTGTGGTTCTCAGGTGTCCAGTGGTCTGGTAGTGTATGTGAGAGAGTGAGAGGAGACTCCAGTGTGTGTGTGTGGTTCTCAGGTGTCCAGTGGTCTGGTAGTGTATGTGAGAGAGTGAGAGGAGACTCCAGTGTGTGTGTGTGGTTCTCAGGTGTCCAGTGGTCTGGTAGTGTATGTGAGAGAGTGAGAGGAGACTCCAGTGTGTGTGTGTGGTTCTCAGGTGTCCAGTGGTCTGGTAGTGTATGTGAGAGAGTGAGAGGAGACTCCAGTGTGTGTGTGTGGTTCTCACGTGTCCAGTGGTCTGGTAGTGTATGTGAGAGAGTGAGAGGAGACTCCAGTGTGTGTGTGTGGTTCTCAGGTGTCCAGTGGTCTGGTAGTGTATGTGAGAGAGTGAGAGGAGACTCCAGTGTGTGTGTGTGGTTCTCAGGTGTCCAGTGGTCTGGTAGTGTATGTGAGAGAGTGAGAGGAGACTCCTGTGTGTGTGTGTGTGTGTGTGTGTGTGTGTGTGTGTGTGTGTGTGTGTGTGTGTGTGTGTGTGTGTGTGTGTGTGTGTGTGCAGTTCCTCTTTGGGACACTGTACACACTGGAGCTCCTCTTCACTGGTGAGGCCTGATGGACTCAGGTGTCCGGTGTCCTGGTAGTGAGACTCCAGTGTCTGTGTGTGTGAAGTCTGGAGGGATCCCACTGTGGGCTGTGTGCAGGGGTAGTGGGATCTGATGCTTGGAGTATGTATAAACAGGCACCAGTGTAGATTAGTGTGGGGATCTATGTCAGACTTTCCAGGATCAAGGGATCAAGCCAATGTATTGCATCAGATAATATCATCAAATAAAAAATAACCATGGGAGTTAATTTGTTCTAACCTTCCTGTTATATTGATATAAAGAATGCTTAAGATCACTGTTTACGGTTTGAAGATACAAGCTGAAACCTTTTTGTGTAATGTTTTGGTATTATATTTGGTTGACTGCACAGAAAATGTGCCATTTAATTGCATTTATGCTGTACTGTTATGTGAGCTTTTGGGATCTAATTCTAAGTGGATGATAAATAGATATCATTCCCACAGTTACTGAGGTGCTGACAAATGGGAATTCATCCAGAATGCTGTAGTTTTATACTTATCATTGTTTTCTATTAACATAATCTTGTAACAGTGAGATCACCTGTCCAGCAGGTTTACTTACTTTGGATTCAGCTTGATATTTCATACCCTCAGCGTGTTTGATGTCTACTGTTCCATTCTCACACTTGGAGACAGCGAAGCAAGCAGAGTATCTGCCATCAATCAGCAGTATCACGATCCAGCACGAGGCCGGGTAGAGACACTTCAGAATCATAATGAACAATGAGCTCCCATCTTCACAGTATCTTCCACATGGGCTTCCACATGGGCTTCTACACGGACGTCCACATTGACACGGATTGAAAAGGATCCTCTTCTGACAGCCAGCAGCGATCACAGTGAGGAGTACAAGCACTGCAGCTGGAGCAGCGAAGTACAGGGCAGCAAACCCCCGTCTGAATTCATCGCAGGGACAGGAGAATGTCTGCTCCGTGAGCAGCTCCACAATCTGCAGCAGGACCACCACCGACACACTGCGGACCACTCCTCCGATCTTCAGCTTCTCCCTGATGAAAGAGAAATCCACCATCTCTTCACAGCGCAGAGGTCTCTCCCGGCTCCAGCCTCTCACCCAGACTCCTTCAGGGTTCAGGGTTTCTGTGGCTCACAAAAGCCCCTACAGGAAACAGAAACATGATCGTGTGAGGACAAGAGACACACGTGTCCTCCTCTTCCTCAACAGGACAGTAAAGACATAATGTGTTCAAGTTAAACAAGAGAAATATACAGTTTCTGTAACTGCCTCACCTCAAACTGAGCTCCTCAGTCAATGATTTTCTTTCCTGCATAAATGTGATAGGTCCCTGTCTATATCTGGAAAAGAAAGTTAAATTGTAGACACCATCCATCAGCAGTCTATAACTGTGTGTGCATATACTTATATGGATTAAAGCCAAAAATGTGAACGAAGCCCTTTTCCACATTCTAATCATTCTAAAAAATGTTCTTAAAAACTGATCTAACACTTTTACTTTAAAAGAAAAGATCTGGAAATAGAAATCATCGCGTGCCACAGCAGAAATCTCTCCCTCCTTCTCCCACACCTCACCCTGAACCAGGACTGCCTGCTGCTGTTCCTTTGTGTCCGCGGCGGATCTGAATCCACACAGATCGGATGAGTATTCAACATTCTGCATTCCAGCTCGAGAATACAATTGTTACCTCAACCCCAGCTGATATCAGTTTAATTCCTATGAGTGTTGTACTTGCCTTTGAGCATCTAGTGTAGAAGTTGTAATCCAAGTTCATTTACGAAACGGTATAAATGAATGATATCCTGAATGTATGTCCCTCTTGGTTTGTTACTTCGTGATTAAATATATACCTTTTGTATTCTGCTAACCCTCACGATAAGATCTGTTATGTTTATATATTAATAAATGTATTGTCATGTGTTAGTATCCGTGTGTGTGCGTTGCTGAGTTGTTCCGCATGGTCAGTTTTCTAATAGCCATTAAAAAATAATTTTGTGACTTACTGCTACAATTAATAATTGTCCAAGTAAATGCACAAAACCCCTACACTACTATGGGGTTACGGTTACAATTAATTCCAAAAGTTAATTAGTTTAATAGTTTTATAGTAGTCATCTGTAGAAAAGGACGTGTCCACTGTCTCAGTACCATAACAACGTGCTAATGGTGTCTTTGTGCAGGTAATATCCAAGAAAAAGGACACAGTTACCAGAAAAGAAAATGAAAGGAAGGTTTTGAACTCTGCAGGCTGCAGACATTCCCCTGGAGACAATAGAACAGCAGTTCTATATAAAAATACTTTACTTCTTTCTCTACCTTACATACAGTAGAAACGAAAGTGAAAGTGAAAGAGGTTTAAGTGAAATTCTTAATATTATTGCAAAACACGCATCATATCTATTTATTACAGATCTCAAATATGTGAGTCTTCAGTTTGATCCATGCACATGCACATTTGTGTATATGAATAAATACAATCTTAAATGTCCCAGCCTCCTCATCTTATAGCGAGAGGCCTTGGTCAAGGTTTGAGCCAAATCTCAGTACACCTTAATACTCAATAAACCCTTAAAACATGCAATAAACATTCTTAGATGCCATTATTCCTCAGAAGAGATCATTTCTTGTTGAGAATCATTTAAGCCACTGAGAACTGCTTTTATAAACAGACGGGTGAATCACACACATTAACCCCCGGTTTACAGTTTTGTGTGCAGAAACTGATGCTTACAGAGTAAAGAAAGTAATAATCATTCAGTGATGCTGAAAAGAGGACATCACTATTCATACAAATGTCAACACACATTCGAAGTCTCACATCCAATGTGCAAAGTTCTGAAGTCTCATTGTGAACTTACTTTGGATTCAGCCTGCGAATCTGACGTCTGGATCCTTCCCGTCTTCATCTGACCCACTGACGCGCCTGGAGTTCTTCTAGCAGGTGCGGTATTCCCCATTGTTCAGCAGAAGGGAAAATGACTACATGCAGAAGACAGGAACAGAACCAGATTGACCTGTTCTGGGGCCCTTTAGAATGACATTACCCCACCTTCCAAAAAAAATATTTTGATTACTGCTTCTTTGTGACGAGCATCTGCGTATTTTGGTCGTTGCATTTTAAACATTAACCATTGATGTAGAAGGGGTACATTAAAAATGCTGTCCTAATCCTGCACTGATGCTGCTAGTGTTTTTCTTCAAGATTAAGCTGTTTGTCTTATGAAGAGGGCTAAAGGGAACGTGGCTGATGTCCATATTGACTCCAGGTGGCCCTGCGAGAGGTTTCTGACACTAAACCCTCTGTCCAAACTTTTAATTGGCCTCATTTGCGATGTAGTGAGGAAGCAAGATTCGGCTGCTAGGTCTATAGACTAGAGATAGACTATAGACCTACCGTATTGATAGGTCGGTCTATTGCAGATCTGTTTTGGTTATTTGCTAAGCGGTGGAACTGATCATCGCTGGCTCCCACTCTGCCAGCGATGGGGTCCCAACCGATGACTTGTCTGCGGGACCCAGACAGATGGCATTCCTGGGTGTCAAAACTTCAGCCAGAGAAGATCTGGCTCACATACAGTACACTACCAGACCACTGGACACCTGGGAACCACACACACACACTGGAGTCTCCTCTCACTCTCTCACATACACTACCAGACCACTGGACACCTGAGAACCACACACACACACTGGAGTCTCCTCTCACTCTCTCACATACACTACCAGAACACTGGACACCTGAGAACCACACACACACTGGAGTCTCCTCTCACTCTCTCACATACACTACCAGACCACTGGACACCTGAGAACCACACACACACACTGGAGTCTCCTCTCACTCTCTCACATACACTACCAGACCACTGGACACCTGAGAACCACACACACACACTGGAGTCTCCTCTCACTCTCTCACATACACTACCAGACCACTGGACACCTGAGAACCACACACACACACTGGAGTCTCCTCTCACTCTCTCACATACACTACCAGACCACTGGACACCTGAGAACCACACACACACACTGGAGTCTCCTCTCACTCTCTCACATACACTACCAGACCACTGGACACCTGAGAACCACACACACACACTGGAGTCTCCTCTCACTCTCTCACATACACTACCAGACCACTGGACACCTGAGAACCACACACACACACTGGAGTCTCCTCTCACTC
The DNA here is from genome assembly GCF_059453375.1 of Lepisosteus platostomus. Taxonomy (NCBI): domain Eukaryota; kingdom Metazoa; phylum Chordata; class Actinopteri; order Semionotiformes; family Lepisosteidae; genus Lepisosteus; species Lepisosteus platostomus. The sequence goes on along the minus strand of NC_142619.1, from coordinate 1,076,261 downwards.
TCTCACATACACTACCAGACCACTGGACACCTGAGAACCACACACACACACTGGAGTCTCCTCTCACTCTCTCACATACACTACCAGACCACTGGACACCTGAGAACCACACACACAGACTGGAGTCTCCTCTCACTCTCTCACATACACTACCAGACCACTGGACACCTGAGAACCACACACACACACTGGAGTCTCCTCTCACTCTCTCACATACACTACCAGACCACTGGACACCTGAGAACCACACACACACACTGGAGTCTCCTCTCACTCTCTCACATACACTACCAGACCACTGGACACCTGGGAACCACACACACACACACTGGAGTCTCCTCTCACTCTCTCACATACACTACCAGACCACTGGACACCTGAGAACCACACACACACTGGAGTCTCCTCTCACTCTCTCACATACACTACCAGACCACTGGACACCTGAGAACCACACACACACACTGGAGTCTCCTCTCACTCTCTCACATACACTACCAGACCACTGGACACCTGAGAACCACACACACACACTGGAGTCTCCTCTCACTCTCTCACATACACTACCAGACCACTGGACACCTGAGAACCACACACACACACTGGAGTCTCCTCTCACTCTCTCACATACACTACCAGACCACTGGACACCTGAGAACCACACACACACACTGGAGTCTCCTCTCACTCTCTCACATACACTACCAGACCACTGGACACCTGAGAACCACACACACACACTGGAGTCTCCTCTCACTCTCTCACATACACTACCAGACCACTGGACACCTGAGAACCACACACACACACTGGAGTCTCCTCTCACTCCCTCACATACACTACCAGACCACTGGACACCTGAGAACCACACACACACACTGGAGTCTCCTCTCACTCTCTCACATACACTACTAGACCACTGGACACCTGAGAACCACACACACACACTGGAGTCTCCTCTCACTCTCTCACATACACTACCAGACCACTGGACACCTGAGAACCACACACACAGACACACACAGGAGTCTCCTCTCACTCTCTCACATACACTACCAGACCACTGGACACCTGAGAACCACACACACAGACACACACAGGAGTCTCCTCTCACTCTCTCACATACACTACCAGACCACTGGACACCTGAGAACCACACACACACACTGGAGTCTCCTCTCACTCTCTCACATACACTACCAGACCACTGGACACCTGAGAACCACACACACACACTGGAGTCTCCTCTCACTCTCTCACATACACTACCAGACCACTGGACACCTGGGAACCACACACACACACACTGGAGTCTCCTCTCACTCTCTCACATACACTACCAGACCACTGGACACCTGAGAACCACACACACTGGAGTCTCCTCTCACTCTCTCAAGTACACTACCAGACCACTGGACACCTGAGAACCACACACACACACTGGAGTCTCCTCTCACTCTCTCACATACACTACCAGACCACTGGACACCTGAGAACCACACACACACACTGGAGTCTCCTCTCACTCTCTCACATACACTACCAGACCACTGGACACCTGGGAACCACACACACACTGGAGTCTCCTCTCACTCTCTCACATACACTACCAGACCACTGGACACCTGAGAACCACACACACACACTGGAGTCTCCTCTCACTTTCTCACATACACTACCAGACCACTGGACACCTGAGAACCACACACACACACTGGAGTCTCCTCTCACTCTCTCACATACACTACCAGACCACTGGACACCTGAGAACCACACACACACACTGGAGTCTCCTCTCACTCTCTCACATACACTACCAGACCACTGGACACCTGAGAACCACACACACACACTGGAGTCTCCTCTCACTCTCTCACATACACTACCAGACCACTGGACACCTGAGAACCACACACACACACACTGGAGTCTCCTCTCACTCTCTCACATACACTTCCAGACCACTGGACACCTGAGAACCACACACACACACTGGAGTCTCCTCTCACTCTCTCACATACACTACCAGACCACTGGACACCTGAGAACCACACACACACACTGGAGTCTCCTCTCACTCTCTCACATACACTACCAGACCACTGGACACCTGAGAACCACACACACACACTGGAGTCTCCTCTCACTCTCTCACATACACTTCCAGACCACTGGACACCTGAGAACCACACACACACACACTGGAGTCTCCTCTCACTCTCTCACATACACTACCAGACCACTGGACACCTGAGAACCACACACACACACTGGAGTCTCCTCTCACTCTCTCACATACACTACCAGACCACTGGACACCTGAGAACCACACACACACACTGGAGTCTCCTCTCACTCTCTCACATACACTACCAGACCACTGGACACCTGGGAACCACACACACACACACTGGAGTCTCCTCTCACTCTCTCACATACACTACCAGACCACTGGACACCTGAGAACCACACACACACACACTGGAGTCTCCTCTCACTCTCTCACATACACTACCAGACCACTGGACACCTGAGAACCACACACACACACTGGAGTCTCCTCTCACTCTCTCACATACACTACCAGACCACTGGACACCTGAGAACCACACACACACACTGGAGTCTCCTCTCACTCTCTCACATACACTACCAGACCACTGGACACCTGAGAACCACACACACACACTGGAGTCTCCTCTCACTCTCTCACATACACTACCAGACCACTGGACACCTGAGAACCACACACACACACTGGAGTCTCCTCTCACTCTCTCACATACACTACCAGACCACTGGACACCTGAGAACCACACACACACTGGAGTCTCCTCTCACTCTCTCACATACACTACCAGACCACTGGACACCTGAGAACCACACACACACACTGGAGTCTCCTCTCACTCTCTCACATACACTACCAGACCACTGGACACCTGAGAACCACACACACACACTGGAGTCTCCTCTCACTCTCTCACATACACTACCAGACCACTGGACACCTGAGAACCACACACACACACTGGAGTCTCCTCTCACTCTCTCACATACACTACCAGACCACTGGACACCTGAGAACCACACACACACACTGGAGTCTCCTCTCACTCTCTCACATACACTACCAGACCACTGGACACCTGAGAACCACACACACACACTGGAGTCTCCTCTCACTCTCTCACATACACTACCAGACCACTGGACACCTGGGAACCACACACACACACTGGAGTCTCCTCTCACTCTCTCACATACACTACCAGACCACTGGACACCTGAGAACCACACACACACACTGGAGTCTCCTCTCACTCTCTCACATACACTACCAGACCACTGGACACCTGAGAACCACACACACACTGGAGTCTCCTCTCACTCTCTCACATACACTACCAGACCACTGGACACCTGAGAACCACACACACACACTGGAGTCTCCTCTCACTCTCTCACATACACTACCAGACCACTGGACACCTGAGAACCACACACACACACTGGAGTCTCCTCTCACTCTCTCACATACACTACCAGACCACTGGACACCTGAGAACCACACACACACACTGGAGTCTCCTCTCACTCTCTCACATACACTACCAGACCACTGGACACCTGAGAACCACACACACACACTGGAGTCTCCTCTCACTCTCTCACATACACTACCAGACCACTGGACACCTGAGAACCACACACACACACTGGAGTCTCCTCTCACTCTCTCACATACACTACCAGACCACTGGACACCTGAGAACCACACACACACACTGGAGTCTCCTCTCACTCTCTCACATACACTACCAGACCACTGGACACCTGAGAACCACACACACACACTGGAGTCTCCTCTCACTCTCTCACATACACTACCAGGACACAGCTCTGGAGCTCCATCAACAGAGCTTAACAGTGTCTCTCTGTTTGTGTCCCTGTCTTTCAGGTCAGTGGATTTGGCATTGTTCTAGGTGTTGCTGTCTTATACTTAGCATATTTGATGTTTTTGTGCTGTAAAACACCAGAACAGAAATATGAGGTCAGGTACAAGAAGACACTGAGGAAGAAGAGAGAGGAGAGTGTCAGGAAGTTTGCAGAAGAGAGCTCCCAGCATGAGGTTAGATGGGTTGAGAACAGACTGTATGATGCTCACAGTACACCCAACAATTTGTCTCCAGAAGAGAGAATCAGGATATTTGAGAGTCATGCTGGCCTCCCCCTTAAAATCACATTGCTTGAACCCTGTAATGGATTCGTGGCCCTGACCCTAATTTCCTCAGGTCATCCTTATCCTTTAATTTCTCTTAAACTAGACCTTCAAATTAATAACCATGCACCTGAACAAGGAAACAGAGAGAATGAACAGTTTAATATAGAACTCAGGCAACTACAGCCCCTGACCCTGACTCTGCCCTTAGAGCAGGTTCTCGCTTCACGGCTCTGCTCTCCTTCTGACACTGACCCCACTGTAACTCTCACCCTCAGCAATAGGTCCAGATTGACTCTGCCCTTCCAACAATACAACACTGCTCAGACCTACAGATTCACTATAACCTCTACCCCTGACTTTGAGTTAACACTAACTCCTACAGACAACCCGCTGCGAGGATGTTGAGCAGTGGAGCAGTAAAGACTAGAAAGACACTCCTGGTCAAAGTCACAGAGTCAGGATGGCATCAGCTGCAAGAGATCTTCAGTAGTCTGTCTTGACTTTCTCTTCTGCACTGTTCTGGAACAAAACTCTCTATTTCAGGTGCTTGATGCTGCTCTCCTGTCCGTCTGCTAGTCTGTGCTCAACCAAGCCCAGTATACCACCGACGTACCCCACCCACTGGAACTTGGCACACATCCTCACCGGTCACATCAAGATATAGTTTTGGCGAAAAACTTGTTTTTCTGAACACAGAGTTCACTGAACAAGTTTTTCTCCCATTTTTATCTTTCAAATACAACGATCAAACCTTGACAGTTTAGAGACACCAGCGCCTTTGGGCAGCAGCAAAATCAGAAAACTTGAAGGGAGCCCATGGGGACACTGGGAAAACACACTCCACACAGACAGATGCTGTACCTCCATCTGGAATCGAACCCGGGATCCTAACTGTTTTCCTACAGTCTGTGCCTTCGCTCTGCTAATTCTGCTCTCCTATCTGTCCCCCAAGCCTGTCCACACTCTAGGGGTGACAGGGCTTCTCCTGCTGCGCCCCCAAGCTCTGGAACTCTCTCCCCAAGGATATCAGAGAGTCTCCTACCCCGAGCTCTTTCAAATCACAAAAAAAAAAAAGATTATTTGTACGTTTTCAGCTCAGCTTTCTTTCACCTGAAAAATATTATTGCCTTTTTTCTTTTTTTGTGTCTCTGCTCTGTCCTGTCCTGCCCGCTCTGTCCTGCACTGTCTCAGTGAGGGAGTGTCAGTGTGTCTCTGCTCTGTCCTGCACTGTCTCAGTGAGGGAGAGTCAGTGTGTCTCTGCTCTGTCCTGCACTGTCTTAGTGAGTGGAGGCCCAGTCATGGGCCTGATGGACCTCCTTCCCTGCAGGAAGCCAGGAATCTTCCATCTTCCCTGCCTCTCCGAGCTCCTGCCCTGATTCTCCCTCCAGACCTCTGTAAGCCTGGAGCCTGGTGCTCATATCCAGACCCCCTGGTGCTCATGGTAACTTCTCCTGTTCTCATCACCAGTCTTTGTAAACGAGCTCTGACTTGCAATTCAAACAGCTTAGAAAACAAGAAAATATTGATCGTCTTTCCTGGAAGCTTCCTCTCCACAAGGTGCAGCTGTTCCCAGAGCTTGACTGTCCCAGTCTCCTCTCTCCTGAGGCTCTCTGTCTCGCACACAGGCCCCGCTGAAGGATGAGAGGAAGGGTCTCAGCTCTTTTCAAGACCCAGAGGAGCTGAGGACACAGCACAGCAGAGATGGGAGTCTGTTAGGAAACACATCCCGGGCCTTTAACACAGCAGAACCCCAGAAACAACAGACTGGTCTGTCAAGGAGCACTGGGAGAACTGGCTGGGAGAGCCCTTCGGAGGAAAACACTTCACACAGGAAAGGGAAATACTGCTTAAACATTTATTTTTCCTTCATACACAAGAATAATAAGAGACATTCCTATAATAAAGTTTATATAGAACATTGCTATACTTTGGTTCACACAGTATAGTGATCATGAGAAGCCTTGCTATAATGAAGTTTATATAGAAGTATTAATTAGCATTGCTTAAACAAATGTATCTAGAGGTCATTAATAGCATTGATATAATGAGGTTTATGTAGATGTAATAAAAAGTATTGCTGTAATACATTTTTAGGTAGCTCTGTTATAAAGAAGTTTATACAGGTGTATTAAGAAGTTCTGCTATAATAAGGTTTATACAGAGGTCATAAGGAGCCTTGGTATAATAAGGGTTACAGAGAGGTTATAAGGAGTTTTTTTATACTATAATTTACAGGCAGGTGTATGTCATAGATCAGAAGTTATGCTTACTGTACAAGTTCAGAACCTGCTTATTATAACATCATCATTGTCCAGTGCACTGGTCTGTCTCTCTTGTGACCATCACCAGTGTCCACAGTGGCTGGTATTGGTGGATGGACACAGTGCACAGCAAAGATGACCGATATTGTTGTACAGTATTGACGTACAGCAATGATGTGTAGTATTGTTGTCCAGTGGTGATAGGTGATGTTGTTGCCCAGTATTGATGACCAGTATTTATGGTCTTTATTGATGTCCAGTGTTATACTCCAGTGTTATGGATTACCTGTATTGATTACCTATACTGGTGTCTGGGATTCATGACTGGTAGGGGTGTCTGCACTGCTCTGAGTGGATTGTAGCAGAGGTATATTTTCATGTGGCTCACTGTCAGTCTGACCACCTGTATGACTGTCAGTCTGACTGTCCCCCCTGATCACTTGTACTACCACCAGACTGACAGACCCTCTGATCACTTGTACTGCCACCAGTCTGACTGTCCCTCTGATCACTTGTACTGGCACCAGACTGACTGACCCTCTGATCACTTGTACTACCACCAGACTGACTGACCCTCTGATCACTTGTACTACCACCAGACTGACTGACCCTCTGATCACTTGTACTGCCACCAGTCTGACTGTCCCTCTGATCACTTGTACTACCACCAGACTGACTGTCCCTCTGATCACTTGTACTACCACCAGTCTGACTGACCCTCTGATCACTTGTACTACCACCAGTCTGACTGACCCTCTGATCACTTGTACTGCCACCCTGCTGACTGACCCTCTGACCACTTGTACTACCACCAGACTGACTGACCCTCTGATCACTTGCACTACCACTCTGCTGACTGACCCTCTGATCACTTGTACTGCCACCCTGCTGACTGACCCTCTGACCACTTGTACTACCACCAGACTGACTGACCCTCTGATCACTTGCACTACCACTCTGCTGACTGTCCCTCTGATCACTTGTACTACCACCCTGCTGACTGACCCTCTGACCACCTGTATGACCGCCAGTGCCTGGAGAATGAGCTTCTGTGTCATCTTGTCCAGTGTCAGAGTCAGGATTCAAGATGAGGGTTAGAGAACTGTCTGTGTTTCGGATCAGTAAGAAGGTTTTGGCGAGGGGTGAAGGCAGGGTTACTGAATATGTCGGGACTCCAGCAGGTACAGGGTTGTCAGTGGGGGTGAGTTTTAATTGAGGTTCGGTGTCAGAGGTTATTTCTAAGATGTAGGTGTTCTTATAGATGGTGTAGTTTTCACGTTTGGAAGATTTGAAGCTCAGTGTCAGTGTGGAGCCAGTGTTAAAGGTAAGGGTTACAGTCGGGTTAGTGTCAACAGTACAGCTTACTCTAGGAGTTAGGACCTGGTCTAAAGGCAGTCTTAGGGTCTGAGAGGAGTCAGGGTTCTGCCCATTGACTGGGCTTTGTGGGTAAAAGTTCAGCATTAGGGTACAGTGTTTATAATTGGTTCTGATCAGTTGCAGGTTCAGAAAGTAGGAGCAGGGTAAAGGGAACTTGGTTTCAGAGGTGCAGAGATTTTGATATTCAAGCAGTCTAGTTACTACCTCTGGACTAAAGTGTATGGGTTTATTTTGAGTCTGTCTGGGTTCATTTGTATTCTGTTCATACAGTATCTCTTCGATCAGTCTGACCTCATGCTTGGCACGTTCTTCTGCAAACTTCCTGACACTCTCCTCTCTCTCCTTCCTCTGTGTCTTCTTGTACCTGACCTCATATTTCTGTTCTGGTTCTCTACAGCACAACAACATCAAATATATGAAGTAAAAGACAGCAAAAATGAGAACAATTCCGAATCCACTGACCTGAAAGAGAGAAACAGAGAGACACTGTTAAGCTCTGGTGTTGGAGCTGCAGAGCTGTGATCAGTGTGAAAAACCAGGGGTGTCATAGGGAGATGAGTGAGAGGAGACTCCAGTGTGTGTGTGTGTGTGTGTGTGTGTGTGTGTGTGTGTGTGTGTGTGTGTGTGTGTGTGTGTGTGTGTGTGTGTGTGGTTCTCAGGTGTCCAGTGTCCTGGTAGTGGGTGGGGTGAAGACAGGGGTTCGAAGGGCACAAGTAGGTGAGATAGAGACCTGATATTTATACACAGGGAAGTGGGGGGGATTGTGTTTTGACCTCCTAAGTTAATCAACAGTGCAGTGCACAACATTAATTTAAAACACATCAGTCTAAAGGTATTTGTACATCACACATTGTACATTTACAGTACAACTGATTTAGAAACATGTATTATATCGCTTTTAGTTGACTTATAATAATAATAATAATAGTAAACTTTATTTTAAATAGCGCCTTTAAAGGTGGCTTCTCAAAGCGCTTTACAGGATGACAATAACAATAAATAAGAAGACTACAACAATAAATAAGAAGATTTCACAAGATAGGACACAATTACAATTACAGCAATACAACAATAACAATAGAGGAGACCGTGGAAGGTGGTATTAAGAAGAGCAGAGGGGTGAAGAATGGAACAGTTCAGTAAAGGCTTTTCTGAAGAAGAAGGTGTTGAGTCTGGATTTGAAGGAGTTTAGAGAAGGTGACTCTCGGATATCCTTGGACAAAGAGTTCCAGAGCTTGGGGGCATAACAGGAGAAGGCCCTGTCGCCCATACAATGTAGACGGGCTTGGGGGACAGTAAGGAGGGCAGAATTTGAAGAGCGGAGGTTGCGAGGTGGGGAGTAGGGCGATAAAAGTTCAGACAGGTATTGAGGTGCCAAGCCATGTAGAGCCTTATAGGTGAGCATGAGGATTTTAAAGTCAACACGGAATTTGACCGGAAGCCAGTGCAAGGACTCCAGGATAGGAGTAATGTGAACACTTGCACCAGACCTGGTCAGGATTCTGGCTGCTGAATTTTGGACATACTGCAGCTTGTTCAGAGTAGATTTAGATACCCCAGCGAGTAGAGCATTACAGTAGTCAATTTGAGAGAATACAAATATGTTGATCAGCTTTTCAGCCACAGTTAATGATAGCATAGGGCGTAGTCTTGCGATATTTCTAAGGTGAGTACAGAGCTATCTACAGATAGGGTTACAGGACTGGCTTTACAAAGTTGATGAGGGGTGCCAATAAGCATGACTTCAGTCTTGTCACAGTTAAGATGAAGGAAGTTTTGAGTCATCCAAATTTTTATGTCAGAGATTAGATTAATAGATGCAATTAGATAGAATAGAGACAGCCACATCAGTGTCAGGTTTAGTATGGATGTATATTTGAGTATCGTCAGCGTAAAAATGAAAGCTGAGGCCATGTGATCTTAAAAGCTGACCAAGTGGGAACATGTAAATGCTGAAGAGCAAGGGGCCCAGTATTGAGCCCTGGGGGACACCAGACTTGACAAGACCAATTTCAGACCTGTACCCATTGAGAGAGACAAAGTGACAGCGATCAGTGAGGTAAGACTTAAACCATTTGAGGGCAGTGTCAGAGACTCCAAACAGAGTCTCGAGACGAGAAAGCAAGATGTTATGGTCAACAGTGTCAAAGGCAGCACTGAGATCAAGAAGGATGAGTACGGTAAGAGAACCAGAATCAGGAGCTATTAGGAGATCATTGGTGACTTTGACCAGGGCGGTTTCTGGGCTGTGAAGTTGACGGAAGCCAGATTGGAGGGGTTCGAAAAGGTTGTTTGTCATGAGGTGGTTATGTAACTGAAGTGTGACAGCACGTTCTAGACTTTTAGAGAGAAAGGGTAAGTTGGAGATGGGGCGAAAGTTGTTAAGATTGTTGATGTACAAACCTGCAGCCATGATGTACTTATAATTGTATAGAGACATTTATTTTTAGAAAATACACAATAAATCTGAATTGCATTTAAAACTCTCATAAAGGTGATTGTTAGTAATGCAATTCCAAATATATGTAGACGTGTCTAGCAAATGATTTTTAGAAATGTTTTATATGCAGTGAGTGACATTGCCTGTTTCTAAACTAAGTCAGTCAAGCAACAGTGAGATCACCTGTCCAGCAGGTTTACTTACTTTGGATACAGATTGATATCTTACAGACTCTGGGTCCTGCATGTCTACTGTTCCATTCTCACACTTGGAGACTTGGAAGCAAGCAGAGTACTTTCCATCAATCAGCAGTATCACGATCCAGCACAGGCCTGGGTAGAAACACTCCAGAACCATAATGAACAATGAGCTCCCATCTTCACAGTATCTTCCACATGGGCTTCCACATGGGCTTCTACACGGACGTCCACATTGACACGGATTGAAAAGGATTCCCTTCTGATAACCAGCAGTGATCACAGTGAGGAGTACAAGCACTGCAGCTGGAGCAGCGAAGTACAGGAAAACAAACCCCCGTCTGAGCTCATTGCAGGGACAGGAGAACAGGAGCTCTGTGAGCTGCTCCACAATCTGCAGCAACACAGCCACTGAGACACTGCGGACCACTCCTCCGATCTTCAGCTTCTCCCTGATGAAAGAGAAATCCACCATCTCTTCACAGTGCAGAGGTCTCTCCTGGCTCCAGCCTCTCACCCAGACTCCTTCAGGGTTCAGGGTTTCTGTGGCTCACAAAAGCCCCTACAGGAAACAGAAACATGATCATGTGAGGACAAGAGACACACGTGTCCTCCTCTTCCTCAACAGGACTGTTACACTTACTGGTCACGATTCACGCTTTTGATTCTAGATTTAATGGCTTAAAAATATGTTAATATTATCAAACACAGAGTTTTATATCTATAGCTACAAAATAAAATCCACAGTGAGTGTGAATAAGATGGACAAGACAATAGATTTCAACAAGTCCTCTTCCTGCTGTCCCGTCTGGCAGAGAGGACATTTTTCCCTGTGAAGGTCTGCTGCCCACCACTTGAGGGCATACTTAAGCCAGGAGTCCACCTGGGTCCTCGCCTGACAGCCACATGGGTCATAATATCACCATCAAGGAGGCAGCTGTATCAGATTCTCACAGGGAAGTTCAGCGTTTGCCCTAGGAACCTGCAGACAGCCCATCAGCGAAGACACAACTTCCTCCACCACAGAGCAAACTGTTGTAACTGAGTGTTTATACTCACTCTTAAAATATATAAGTGTCAACAGAACGGCCTGATGGTGTTCAAGGCAAGAGAGACCTTCTTGATGGCTCACGATGGACACACCCAGTTTACACAGTTTATTGATAACCTGAAACAGATACACAAAGGCAAAAAGACACTGATGATGTTGGTGTGGGAGAGGTTCGGTTGATGGGAGTCTGTCTCCTCCTTTTACTTGAGCCTGCCTTTGTATCTTTTTTAACTTAAAAAAAAGGAAAATAAATTTTAAAAATCAGTAACAGAGTCACACCGGTATTGTATGTGTATAGAACTGTTTAGTTCGCAAAACATGAGAAAATTGTCATGTTGTGGAAGTTTGTGTGTTTGCTTTTATTTGTATGAGAGAGAGGTTAAAGAGAAAAATGATTTTGGTTTAATTCCAGAGTTATTGAGTGCAAAACTGGAGAGAAACTCTCGTTATTAGAAGTTATCTGTGTCTTCTGAAACGTTTATACATTTGCAGCACGTGTGCACATACAGACCTACAGTAACGTGCTGTTTTAATTTCACAGTGTGTGACCTAGCGCAGGATTATCTCGCCTTAGTCTCCTCTAGAGGGCCTGCTTGAACAACTCGTCCTTCCCTGACAGTAATCCTTTCCTCTACTCACGAGTACCTGTGAGTCAGACACTCACACGGCGGAGACACTCTGCTCGAGCTCAGAGGTACGAGTCTTTCCTCTCTAGAGAGGAGAACAGAACTGTTCCACATCGGCCCTCTGTCTCCTCCTGGGGCGTTTGACATGAAGCCGGCGTGAAACACATGCAGGTATCAACACACTGTCTCAGCGCACGTAACAAACACCATTCCTTCCTTTATCTTGCCTATTTATTGTGATGAGTAAAACTGTACAGTGGCGTTTGTAGCAGGTCATTGAACAACCCTTGAGACAGAGAGACAGGTTTTGGGAGAAAGCGATGATTGTCGTGCCTCAAATTAGCTGTCTGGTTTGTATTCAGATCCTGCTGGAGCTCTCACTACTATTACAGCGAACAGTGATAAGGACCAGTGACTCACACAAGTCCTTGCTCAGTGTGTGTGATCTCAGTGATGCCCTGAGCTCAGACCTTCACAGCTCACAGTCGATCAAGTCACAGAGGAAGGGGTTCAAATAAAACTGTGCAAACGTCTTGTCCAGCTCACTGTCCTCAGTCACTGCTGTTGTGCTCTAATCTAACTACAAGTACCTTTCATTTCCTAGTGCTCTGAGGAGTGTTGCTCAGACCTTCACAGCAGACAGATCATTCAAGTTACAGAGGTCTGAAAACATTGTGCATTTTACACACACACTGCTTGACAAGTTCAATGTCCTTAACCACTGTACTTGTGCTCTAATACAAGCTAATAATCATATTCAGTAAATCTCATTGTTTTTCTTCCACACAGTGGACCACAATTTTTAAAACAGTCCCCAAGTGTGGTCATGTCAGCTTTTGCCCTCTGAATGACCTGTTTTTATCTGTTTTCTGTATCTGTATTGTGTTTCTGCGGAAGGAAAAGGTTTGATACTCCTGATCTTGTGTTGAATTTAGACCACAGTGTCACAAATCTGCACTGTTGCTCAGAGACTGAAGCAGAGATTGTGAACAAGAGATACGATCATTAACCAGCTCAATATAACCTCTGAAAACACACGTCGTGGAGAAAATGACTAAAGTTTTCTGATGAGACTGAAGAGACACGATTGTTGAGTCTCCTGACTCTGACAGGTTTTGCTGGAGAAGAAGACACTTTTGCACCCAGATACTGGAGGTTGTAGAATAAACTCTGTTCTGTCAAACATTCAGACTGAAGGAAAAGCATATTGTGCCTCACAGCTCCAGCAATAGACTCTTTCTCCTGCTTTTAATGCCAAGTGTGCCAACTTATTACTCACCATGATGCATCAGGGATCTTATAGCAGGCAGGCAGCAGATCACAAGCCGGCACAAAAAACCTAGATTTGAGCAAGACTTTGGGGAACACTCTCGTCCGCAGAGGTGAGAGACAATCCCTTTTCTCACAACAGGACAGGAGGCACCAAGGACAGCAGCAGGACAATGAAGTTGAGATTAAATGAAATACCTTTGATTGCAGGAGCAGGAAAACTGCAGGAGTCGCTCTGCAGTCTGTTGAGTTTGAGCTCTGGACTGTGAGACGATGCAGCTTGATGCACTTCTTCTGCTCGGCTGTGCTTGAGGCAGGGTTTTTTTTTTCTTTTTTATACCTTTCTTTTGTACGTTTGTCAGTTCTTCCTGTGTAGCGCTGTTTGCACTTCTAACCACAGATAGAAGCAGAGCGAGTGTGTGGGAGGAAGACAGAAGACGTGAGAAAGACTCTCATGAGAAAGTTTCCAGTGATCTCAAGATGCTGTGAGGCAGATTTCTTTTTTTAAACTTTTGATCTGGGGGCCACAGATATAGACAGGATGTAAGTCCATTGCACGGTGCACACACATGCCATTTAGAGACAGATTATCCTGGGTGCCTCTGGGTCAGAGCACCCTGAGGCCATGGAGAGAGCATGCAGACTCCACACAGACACTCCAGGCCCTCGGAGCTGTGAGGGAGCAGACCTAAGGTCACTGATCTGCAACTGGGGTGCCTTTCAGTGTTGTATTTTAGTCCCTGTGACGCGTGAGCCTGTACTGGGCTCCAGTCCCTGTGACGTGTGCCTGTACTGGGCTCCAGTCCCTGTGACGTGTGCAGCTGTACTGGGCTCCAGTACTGGGGTCTGGAGATGCAGAGAAGCTTTGGTACCGATCCAGGAAGGCCCGGGGCTGAGATTCGGCCGAGACGGTAGTGGTTTTCTGTGCTTTGGCGCCCCCCTGTGGACGCCGTGCGCAAAACACCGCTGAGCCGGAGACACGGTTCATTGCGAGCTGAGGGGTACGGAAAGGGAGACGCTCCGCTTTGACACAGAAGCCTCCTTTGGGCGTGAGGGAGAGAGGGGAGGCAGCAGATTCATCAGGCACAGGGGGAACAGAAGACAGGGCAGGTAGGAAATGGCACTTACCTGGTTTGATTTAGTTCATTCAATTCAATTCAATTCAATTCAACTTTATTGTCATTATACTTACACAGGTGCATAGTATAATGAAAAGTGTTTCTCATTAGTCACTCAGGTGCAGTATATAAATAGGACAGAAGATAAGACAATAGACAGTTACACAATAGCGATAACAGTAACATGTAATAACATGACATAAATAACATGTAATCAAGTAATCGAAAACAAAATTCCGCAAACAGAGAAAATTTAACAGGACAAAAACAGTGCAAGGTAATTCTTGGAACAGTGCAAAAAAATAGTGTGGTTAAAAGTAGTATGGTTAATTAATAAATATTAAATATCACTACGGCCGGTACAGTTTTACTGGGCTATCGAGGGGACAGTACAATTTTGGCTTACATGTGTGTGTGGTGGTGTAGGAGTACAGTGGTTGTGGGTACAGGAGGACGTTAGGAGAGATCATAATAAGGTGGAAGGGAGTGGGGGCGTCACCAACTTGACAGCTCTGGGGAAGAAGCTATTTTGGAGTCTAGTTGTGTGCGACTGGAGTGACCGGAACCTTCTGCCAGATGGTAGGTGGACAAACAAGTTATGACCGGCCCAGACGCATATTGTCCCCGGGGGGGTGGGGGAATGTGTCTTACAGCAGAGTCCAGCACAACAACAACAGAACAACAACACAACAACAACACAACAACAACACAACAACAAGGAGGACAGCCCAGCAGAGCTCCGGGAGACAAGAGGAGCCCGATTTCCCGAGTCTGTCGCCCCTACACCTGGGGACACAGAGGGGTCACCCAGGCGGGCCCAGACGCACCGGGGGGGCGTCTGCGCTCTGGGGTATCTCCAGCGCCCTCGCGTCTTTGGTAGGGACGCCTGTCCTCCCCGTCTGGGATGCCGCAGGAGACGCTGCCTGGGCTTGGGCGCGGGGACTGAGACTGGGGCTCCGCACCCCAGACTGGGGGTCCCCTGCCTCCCATCCCAGGTGAGGCGTCCCCGCCGGATGAGATGTAAAACCGAGGTCCTGACTCTCTGTGGTCATTAAAAATCCCAGGGCGTCTCTCGAAAAGAGTAGGGGTGTAACCCTGGTGTCCTGGCCAAATTTCCAATTGGCCCTTATCAATCATGGCCTCCTAACAATCCCCCTCTCTGAACTGGCTTCATCACTCTGCTCTCCTCTACACTGAGAGCTGGTGTGTGGGGAGCGTTCTGGCGCACTATGGCTGCCGTCGCATCATCCAGGTGGGGCTGCACACTGGTGGGGGTGGAGGGGATCCCCATTACCTGTAAAGCGCTTTGAGCAGAGTGTCCAGAAAAGCGCTATATAAGTGTAAGCAATTAATTATTAATTATTATTATTATTATAATTATTAAAGGGACAGGCGATTTCCCTCGTGTCTCTCTCGTAAGGCTGTCGTGTGCTTCAGCTGGTCTGATGACGAGGACCGTCGAGCAGGGGCCTTCCTCAGCCTGCCCTGGCTGCACAGGAACAGGCCAGGGTCTCTTCCAGCTGAGAAGAGAAGAGAAGAAACATGAGCCTCCTTCGGGTGAGGGTACGAGGACACCGGCTCTCCTTGTCACCGCAGGTATGCTCATCGGACGCCAGATGGCGCTGTGGGCTCTCTGTGCGAGACGCAGGGAGGAACGGGAACATCAGGCCTCAGTCCCCGTCTCCCTCTAGGGACGGCAGTGTCTGTTCTTCTCTCTAGGGGCTGGTTACAGGCTTTTTCCTCGATGGCACAAACGTGATTTCTCAAACCCCTCATTGCTCACGGGAAGTGCACACGCCAGGCACTCCTGCGCAGGCCGGGGGACACACAAACCACTTGAGTCAGACTTGTGCAACACAACAGGGTCCTTAGACCACAGCTGAGAGCACAAAACCCCATGTGTGCTCAGTCTTAAACCATCGGCTTTAGCACTGACAGCCCCCTGGAGCCCAGCAGTGTGGGCCTGGCCAGTACCTGGAGGGGAGACTCCTGGGAGAGGTGTTAGTGGGGCCAGTAGGGGGCGCTCTCACCCAGCTCACAGCCCCACTGGAGCCCAGCAGTGTGGGCCTGGCCAGTACCTGGAGGGGAGACTCCTGGGAGAGGTGTTAGTGGGGCCAGCAGGGGGCGCTCTCACCCAGCTCACAGCCCCACTGGAGCCCAGCAGTGTGGGCCTGGCCAGTACCTGGAGGGGAGACTCCTGGGAGAGGTGTTAGTGGGGCCAGTAGGGGGCGCTCTCACCCAGCTCACAGCCCCACTGGAGCCCAGCAGTGTGGGCCTGGCCAGTACCTGGAGGGGAGACTGCTGGGAGAGGTGTTAGTGGGGCCAGCAGGGGGCGCTCTCACCCAGCTCACAGCCCCACTGGAGCCCAGCAGTGTGGGCCTGGCCAGTACCTGGAGGGGAGACTGCTGGGAGAGCTGAGGCTGCTGCTGGGAGAGGTGTGAGTGGGGCCAGCAGGGGGCGCTCTCACCCTGAGGTCTGTGTGGGTCCTAATGCCCCAGTATAGTGACGGGGACACTGGGACAGGACTGTGCCTGTGCCCGGTGTTGGCCGGCCAGGTGGGGCAGCAGCTCACCAGTGGTTCTGGAAGACGCCGGCTCAGGAGATCTGGGATGATTGTAACCCATCGAGACACCCCGCGTCTCTCTGTCCTCCCAGCCCCTGTGGGCTCGGTGTCCCTGCCCTGTGCTCCTGGAGAGCCAGCCCTGACCCCGAGTGAAAACCCGTCCTGATCTCTCCTCCGATTTCTGCCTCAATCATTTGCCTATTCAAATTAACCCCCCCGTTTCAACAGATACGACCAGTTGTGCCTCCTAACATGTAGGATACAGCGTACAAATTCCATGAGCGTGTTCTAGTGATGAACAGGTGTCCATGTGCTCTGTAAGGGACCAGGTGCTCAAGAACATGTTTCCTGAAACGCTTCCTAAACTTTCATGGGTTAGGTTTCCCTGGAAGCACAGAAGTCACTGGAGAAGGTGGGGCTTGAGGATGTGTCTGAGGGTGTCTCCTAGACAGTCAGTCAGTGTGTCAACCTGTCAGTCAGGGTGTCAGTCAGTGATCACTCAGTGTGTCAACCTGTCAGTCAGGGTGTCAGTCAGTGATCACTCAATGTGTCAACCTGTCAGTCAGGGTGTCAGTCAGTCAGTGTGTCTCCTAGATAATCAGTCAGGGTGTCAGTCAGTGATCACTCAGTGTGTCAACCTGTCAGTCAGGGTGTCAGTCAGTGATCACTCAGTGTGTCAACCTGTCAGTCAGGGTGTCAGTCAGTCAGTGTGTCTCCTAGATAATCAGTCAGGGTGTCAGTCAGTGATCACTCAGTGTGTCAACCTGTCAGTCAGGGTGTCAGTCAGTGATCACTCAGTGTGTCAACCTGTCAGTCAGGGTGTCAGTCAGTGATCACTCAGTGTGTCAACCTGTCAGTCAGGGTGTCAGTCAGTCAGTGTGTCTCCTAGATAATCAGTCAGGGTGTCAGTCAGTGATCACTCAGTGTGTCAACCTGTCAGTCAGGGTGTCAGTCAGTGATCACTCAGTGTGTCAACCTGTCAGTTAGGGTGTCAGTCAGTGATCACTCAGTGTGTCAACCTGTCAGTCAGTGTCAGTCAGTGATCACTCAGTGTGTCAACCTGTCAGTCAGGGTGTCAGTCAGTGATCACTCAGTGTCAACCTGTCAGTCAGGGTGTCAGTCAGTTATCACTCAGTGTGTCAACCTGTCAGTCAGGGTGTCAGTCAGTCAGTGTGTCTCCTAGACAGTAGATCAGAGTATGAAACTGTCAGGCAGTGTGTGTCACTCAGTCCCTCACAATGTTGGCCAGTCAGGATGTCTTCCAGTTGTGCGTCACAGTTTTATGTAAAACACAGACCACACAAACACTAATCCACAGTCCCAAAGGCGCTGTGTAAGCACATGAATTTTCCACTTTCCACGTGCACTCCAGCACCCTCAGTCCTGTAGCGCAAACACTCTTATCACTCATTTCCTTATTCCTGCACTGCACTGGAGCCCAAGGTCAAAGTCCTTCAGCGCAGGAGACAATATCTGCCTTCAACTCTCTCCCTGCGAATTCACTGCCAGCCCCTGGACAGACTGTACAGCACACAGGTACTGAAGTCAGTGTCATACCATCAGAGTGTATATACACAGCACTGAGAGAGAGAGGGGTTAATACACACACACTGACTGGACACTCCAGTACATGAACACTGCACTGAGAGAGAGAGGGGTTCATACAGACACACTGACTGGACACTCCAGTACATGAACACTGCACTGAGAGAGAGAGGGGTTCATACAGACACACTGACTGGACACTCCAGTACATTAACACTGCACTGAGAGAGAGAGGGGTTCATACAGACACACTGACTGGACACTCCAGTACATGAACACTGCACTGAGAGAGAGAGGGGTTCATACAGACACACTGACTGGACACTCCAGTACATGAACACTGCACTGAGAGAGAGAGGGGTTCATACAGACACACTGACTGGACACTCCAGTACATGAACACTGCACTGAGAGAGAGAGGGGTTAATACACCCTGAGGCCATGGAGAGAGCATGCAGACTCCACACAGACACCCCAGGCCCTCAGAGCTGTGAGGGAGCAGACCTAAGGTCATCGCTCTGCAACTGGGGTGCCTTTCAGTGTTTTCTTTTGGTTGTATTTGTATCTTAACTTGAGAATATGTTTATTGTTCCCTAACAGAGAACCAGTCAGCAGAAACACATCAGGATGTTCAAGCAGCCTAAGGCACTATATTCATGGTGCAGTCTCTTCTCTTTCCTACGGTGTGGAAATGTTAATGTAGGAAAACACAGCTGACTGGGTCAATAGCACAACTTCAACCTGACCTGACTGGACCCAGCACACCCCAGCCTCTCCAGCGGACGTCCGAACCCGCTGGACTTTTGCGGATCCGAAACAAATAACAAAGAAAGGCTCTCCCAATCTGTGCTGACTCAGAAACGTGCCCAGTTGCTTACTGGTGCAGGCTTGGCACCACAGCCTCAGAGCCGTAGCTGAGGCTTCTCTTTCGGTTGGATCTTCTGCTCCGCTCGTCCACGGCTTCCCCTGAACCGTTTCAGTTCCTCAGTCAGCTGCTGCCCTCTGGTTGAGACACGAGACCTGGCACCTCTCCTCTTCCTGTTTATCCAGATACGGACCTGCCCTCCTGTCCTCTCCACGGACCACCATCTCTCCCTGTCCCATCTTCAACCTGAGCGGCTTCCTTCCTTCCCACAGCTGAGGAGGGCGAACCTCATCACTGTGAGGCTGTACCTAACCCCCGTGTGGACTTGCCTCACATGCCCAACCCTGACCCAGTGTTCTTGTCAGACGGGTCCTGTCAGCGCACCAGTGAGGGCGCTTTGGGCTCGGTTCTGTTTGTAGCTCAGCTCAGCTCAGCTGGGGGAGCTCTTTGCCCTGACTCGTGCTCGTACTCTGGCTGAAGACAAATCGGTCAGCATCCACACACGTCCCCGTCCTGCTCTTGGGGCGGTCCACGATTTGGGAGAGTTTGGGATCCCTGCTAGTGTTAACAGTGACTGGGAACTCCTTTTCAGATCGGAGCAGGACGGAATTTTGCCATGACCTGCAGATTCGACACGTGACGCGTGCACCTGTACTGGGCTCCAGTCCCTGTGACGCGTGAGCCTGTACTGGGCTCCAGTCCCTGTGACGTGTGCCTGTACTGGGCTCCAGTCCCTGTGACGCGTGAGCCTGTACTGGGCTCCAGTCCCTGTGACGTGTGCCTGTACTGGGCTCCAGTCCCTGTGACGCGTGAGCCTG
The DNA here is from genome assembly GCF_059453375.1 of Lepisosteus platostomus. NCBI lineage: Eukaryota > Metazoa > Chordata > Actinopteri > Semionotiformes > Lepisosteidae > Lepisosteus > Lepisosteus platostomus. The sequence continues at coordinate 1,055,906 of NC_142619.1, read as the reverse complement.
TACTGGGCTCCAGTCCCTGTGACGTGTGCCTGTACTGGGCTCCAGTCTCTGTGACGTGTGAGGCTGTACTGGGCTCCAGTCCCTGTGACGTGAGCCTGTACTGGGCTCCAGTCCCTGTGACGTGTGCCTGTACTGGGCTCCAGTCCCTGTGACGTGTGCCTGTACTGGGCTCCAGTCCTTGTGACGTGTGCCTGTACTGGGCTCCAGTCCCTGTGACGCGAGCCTGTACTGGGCTCCAGTCCCTGTGACGCGAGCCTGTACTGGGCTCCAGTCCCTGTGACGTGTGCCTGTACTGGGCTCCAGTCCCTGTGACGCGTGAGCCTGTACTGGGCTCCAGTCCCTGTGACGTGTGCCTGTACTGGGCTCCAGTCCCTGTGACGCGTGAGCCTGTACTGGGCTCCAGTCCCTGTGACGTGTGCCTGTACTGGGCTCCAGTCCCTGTGACGTGTGCCTGTACTGGGCTCCAGTCCCTGTGACGTGTGCCTGTACTGGGCTCCAGTCCCTGTGACGTGAGCCTGTACTGGGCTCCAGTCCCTGTGACGCGTGAGCCTGTACTGGGCTCCAGTCCCTGTGACGCGTGAGCCTGTACTGGGCTCCAGTCCCTGTGACGTGTGCCTGTACTGGGCTCCAGTCCCTGTGACGTGTGCCTGTACTGGGCTCCAGTCCCTGTGACGTGAGCCTGTACTGGGCTCCAGTCCCTGTGACGTGTGCCTGTACTGGGCTCCAGTCCCTGTGACGTGAGCCTGTACTGGGCTCCAGTCCCTGTGACGTGTGCCTGTACTGGGCTCCAGTCCCTGTGACGTGTGCCTGTACTGGGCTCCAGTCCCTGTGACGTGTGCCTGTACTGGGCTCCAGTCCCTGTGACGTGTGCCTGTACTGGGCTCCAGTCCCTGTGACGTGAGCCTGTACTGGGCTCCAGTCCCTGTGACGTGTGAGGCTGTACTGGGCTCCAGTCCCTGTGACGTGTGCCTGTACTGGGCTCCAGTCCCTGTGACGTGTGCCTGTACTGGGCTCCAGTCCCTGTGACGTGTGAGGCTGTACTGGGCTCCAGTCCCTGTGACGTGTGCCTGTACTGGGCTCCAGTCCTTGTGACGTGTGCCTGTACTGGGCTCCAGTCCCTGTGACGTGTGCCTGTACTGGGCTCCAGTCCCTGTGACGTGAGCCTGTACTGGGCTCCAGTCCCTGTGACGCGTGAGCCTGTACTGGGCTCCAGTCCCTGTGACGTGTGCCTGTACTGGGCTCCAGTCCCTGTGACGTGAGCCTGTACTGGGCTCCAGTCCCTGTGACGTGTGCCTGTACTGGGCTCCAGTCCCTGTGACGCGAGCCTGTACTGGGCTCCAGTCCCTGTGACGTGTGCCTGTACTGGGCTCCAGTCCCTGTGACGCGAGCCTGTACTGGGCTCCAGTCCCTGTGACGTGTGCCTGTACTGGGCTCCAGTCCCTGTGACGCGTGCACCTGTACTGGGCTCCAGTCCCTGTGACGTGTGCCTGTACTGGGCTCCAGTCCCTGTGACGCGTGAGCCTGTACTGGGCTCCAGTCCCTGTGACGTGTGCCTGTACTGGGCTCCAGTCCCTGTGACGTGTGCCTGTACTGGGCTCCAGTCCCTGTGACGTGTGCCTGTACTGGGCTCCAGTCCTTGTGACGTGAGCCTGTACTGGGCTCCAGTCCCTGTGACGCGTGAGCCTGTACTGGGCTCCAGTCCCTGTGACGTGTGCCTGTACTGGGCTCCAGTCCCTGTGACGTGTGCCTGTACTGGGCTCCAGTCCCTGTGACGTGAGCCTGTACTGGGCTCCAGTCCCTGTGACATGAGCCTGTACTGGGCTCCAGTCCCTGTGACGCGTGCACCTGTACTGGGCTCCAGTCCCTGTGACGTGTGCCTGTACTGGGCTCCAGTCCCTGTGACGTGTGCCTGTACTGGGCTCCAGTCCCTGTGACGTGTGCCTGTACTGGGCTCCAGTCCTTGTGACGTGAGCCTGTACTGGGCTCCAGTCCCTGTGACGTGCGCCTGTACTGGGCTCCAGTCCCTGTGACGTGAGCCTGTACTGGGCTCCAGTCCCTGTGACGTGTGCCTGTACTGGGCTCCAGTCCCTGTGACGCGTGAGCCTGTACTGGGCTCCAGTCCCTGTGACGTGTGCCTGTACTGGGCTCCAGTCTCTGTGACGTGTGAGGCTGTACTGGGCTCCAGTACTGGGGTCTGGGAAAAGACAAATTCCTAATGCAAGAAATGGTATCTGGCCAATGAGGTGATCTCTTATCTCAAGTGCAAGTGCACTGCAAATGTGTGTCCGCTGGGGGCGGCGGGCCCGTGCTGTGGCACCACCTCGCCACCAGAGGGCGCAGGAGCGCAGCACAAACCCTGGTTGCCTAGAGACCCCACTCGCCACGCCCCCCCTCCTCAGGCCTACTTCAGCCCCGCTCTGTGACCCTGCTGGGTTTGGTGGTGTTTATCTCTGCTTTGGGCTGCAGATTTTCACTTTTTCTGGAAGTTTTCCTTGTTTTCCGGTGTTTTTCCCCTTTGCCCTGGCTCCTTCTCTTGTTTCCTGCTCGTTGCCTTGTGTTGCTGTGTTCCTGGTTGTTGCTGTTCCTGCTCCTGGTGTGTTGTTTTCCCTGGTTTTTGGACCTTGGCCTGGTTCTAGGATCGCGCTGGTGCTCTCTTCCTGAGTTCCTCTCGTGATTCTGGACTTCGGCCCTGGTTCTGTTGCTGTCTGGAGTGCGTTGTGACAGTAGTGCCGCACACAGGGCCCGTGCCTCGTGATGCTGGGCTGTCGGACGGGCCCTTCAGCCCGAGTCTCCCCAGAGCTCAGTCTTCCACCCGAGCAAGACCTCGGAGACGAAGGCGAGAGGAATTACACCCACAATCAGGGCTGTCTAGAGGTGAATTAACTTAATAACTGGGATTGTCTTCAAATAACTGAATGAGTGAATTGACAGTAATAAGGAGTGCCTGTGGGGGCAGTTTATGACATTAAGAAGTAAATGAATAATAATAATAATAATAATAATAAGGCTTGTCTGCAGGGACACAGAATTGTTCCACAGCCTGCCCCAGAGATGAGGGAGACGGCAGCCTGTCCCCCTGGCCTGCTGGACTCTGTGATGGCCGCGTCCCCGAGCCGGACAGCAGGTCCGGAGCGCCGTCTGGGGCGCCAGTGCTCGGAGCAGATTGAGAAGACTTCATTGATCCCGCGGGGAAATCGACGAGATGAGAGCAGGACGTGCGCCTGTACTGGGCTCCAGTCCCTGTGACGTGAGCCTGTACTGGGCTCCAGTCCCTGTGACGTGTGCCTGTACTGGGCTCCAGTCCCTGTGACGCGTGAGCCTGTACTGGGCTCCAGTCCCTGTGACGTGTGCCTGTACTGGGCTCCAGTCTCTGTGACGTGTGAGGCTGTACTGGGCTCCAGTACTGGGGTCTGGGAAAAGACAAATTCCTAATGCAAGAAATGGTATCTGGCCAATGAGGTGATCTCTTATCTCAAGTGCAAGTGCACTGCAAATGTGTGTCCGCTGGGGGCGGCGGGCCCGTGCTGTGGCACCACCTCGCCACCAGAGGGCGCAGGAGCGCAGCACAAACCCTGGTTGCCTAGAGACCCCACTCGCCACGCCCCCCCTCCTCAGGCCTACTTCAGCCCCGCTCTGTGACCCTGCTGGGTTTGGTGGTGTTTATCTCTGCTTTGGGCTGCAGATTTTCACTTTTTCTGGAAGTTTTCCTTGTTTTCCGGTGTTTTTCCCCTTTGCCCTGGCTCCTTCTCTTGTTTCCTGCTCGTTGCCTTGTGTTGCTGTGTTCCTGGTTGTTGCTGTTCCTGCTCCTGGTGTGTTGTTTTCCCTGGTTTTTGGACCTTGGCCTGGTTCTAGGATCGCGCTGGTGCTCTCTTCCTGAGTTCCTCTCGTGATTCTGGACTTCGGCCCTGGTTCTGTTGCTGTCTGGAGTGCGTTGTGACAGTAGTGCCGCACACAGGGCCCGTGCCTCGTGATGCTGGGCTGTCGGACGGGCCCTTCAGCCCGAGTCTCCCCAGAGCTCAGTCTTCCACCCGAGCAAGACCTCGGAGACGAAGGCGAGAGGAATTACACCCACAATCAGGGCTGTCTAGAGGTGAATTAACTTAATAACTGGGATTGTCTTCAAATAACTGAATGAGTGAATTGACAGTAATAAGGAGTGCCTGTGGGGGCAGTTTATGACATTAAGAAGTAAATGAATAATAATAATAATAATAATAATAAGGCTTGTCTGCAGGGACACAGAATTGTTCCACAGCCTGCCCCAGAGATGAGGGAGACGGCAGCCTGTCCCCCTGGCCTGCTGGACTCTGTGATGGCCGCGTCCCCGAGCCGGACAGCAGGTCCGGAGCGCCGTCTGGGGCGCCAGTGCTCGGAGCAGATTGAGAAGACTTCATTGATCCCGCGGGGAAATCGACGAGATGAGAGCAGGGTGACCCGGGAGACCGTGCAGCGCGCTGGTGTGGCGGAGTAACTCCGGGTGGTGCTCTGAGTGCGTCCGATCAGCCGCTGTTGCGGTGCAGGGTGTTGGAGCTCTGGTACTGATCCAGGAAGGCCCGGGGCTGAGATTCGGCCGAGACGGTAGTGGTTTTCTGTGCTTTGGCGCCCCCCTGTGGACGCCGTGCGCAAAACACCGCTGAGCCGGAGCCACGGTTCATTGCGAGCTGAGGGGTACGGAAAGGGAGAGAGACCCTACGCTTTGACACAGAAGCCTCCTTCGGGCGTGAGGGAGAGAGGGGAGGCAGCAGATTCATCAGGCACAGGGGGAACAGAAGACAGGGCAGGTAGGAAATGGCACTTACCTGGTTTGATTTAGTTCATTCAATTCAATTCAATTCAATTCAACTTTATTGTCATTATACTTACACAGGTGCATAGTATAATGAAAAGTGTTTCTCATTAGTCACTCAGGTGCAGTATATAAATAGGACAGAAGATAAGACAATAGACAGTTACACAATAGCGATAACAGTAACATGTAATAACATGACATAAATAACATGTAATCAAGTAATCGAAAACTGTGCAAAAGTCCGCAAACAGAGAAAATTTAACAGGACAAAAACAGTGCAAGGTAATTCTTGGAACAGTGCAAAAAAATAGTGTGGTTAAAAGTAGTATGGTTAATTAATATTAAATATTATTATGCCTGTTACAGTTTTACTGGGCTATCGAGGGGACAGTACAATTTTGGCTTACATGTGTGTGTGGTGGTGGAGGAGTACAGTGGTTGTGGGTACAGGAGGATGTTAGGAGAGATCATAATAAGGTGGAAGGGAGTGGGGGCGTCACCAACTTGACAGCTCTGGGGAAGAAGCTATTTTGGAGTCTAGTTGTGTGCGACTGGAGTGACCGGAACCTTCTGCCAGATGGTAGGGGAACAAACAAGTTATGACCGGCCCAGACGCATATTGTCCCCGGGGGGGGGGGGGAAATGTGTCTTACAGCAGAGTCCAGCACAACAACAACAACAACACAACAACAACACAACAACAACACAACAACAAGGAGGACAGCCCAGCGGAGCTCCGGGAGGCAAGAGGAGCCCGATTTCCCGAGTCTGTCGCCCCTACACCTGGGGACACAGAGGGGTCACCCAGGCGGGCCCAGACGCACCGGGGGGGCGTCTGCGCTCTGGGGTATCTCCAGCGCCCTCGCGTCTTTGGTAGGGACGCCTGTCCTCCCCGTCTGGGATGCCGCAGGAGACGCTGCCTGGGCTTGGGCGCGGGGACTGAGACTGCTGGGGCTCCGCACCCCAGACTGGGGGTCCCCTGCCTCCCATCCCAGGTGAGGCGTCCCCGCCGGATGAGATGTAAAACCGAGGTCCTGACTCTCTGTGGTCATTAAAAATCCCAGGGTTTCTCGAAAAGAGTAGGGGTGTAACCCCGGCATCCTGGCCAAATTTCCCATTGACCCTTACCAATCATGGCCTCCTAATAATCCCCATCTATGAATTGGCTTCATCACTCTGCTCTCCTCCCACTGAGAGCTGGTGTGTGGGGAGCGTTCTGGCGCACTATGGCTGCCGTCGCATCATCCAGGTGGGGCTGCACACTGGTGGGGGTGGAGGGGATCCCCATGACCTGTAAAGCGCTTTGAGTGGAGTGTCCAGAAAAGCGCTATATAAGTGTAAGCAATTAATTATTAATTATTATTATTATTATAATTATTAAAGGGACAGGCGATTTCCCTCGTGTCTCTCTCGTAAGGCTGTCGTGTGCTTCAGCTGGTCTGATGACGAGGACCGTCGAGCAGGGGCCTTCCTCAGCCTGCCCTGGCTGCACAGGAACAGGCCAGGGTCTCTTCCAGCTGAGAAGAGAAGAGAAGAAACATGAGCCTCCTTCGGGTGAGGGTACGAGGACACCGGCTCTCCTTGTCACCGCAGGTATGCTCATCGGACACCAGATGGCGCTGTGGGCTCTCTGTGCGAGACGCAGGGAGGAACGGGAACATCAGGCCTCAGTCCCCGTCTCCCTCTAGGGACGGCAGTGTCTGTTCTTCTCTCTAGGGGCTGGTTACAGGCTTTTTCCTCGATGGCGCAAACGTGATTTCTCAAACCCCTCAGTGCTCACGGGAAGTGCACACGCCAGGCACTCCTGCGCAGGCCGGGGGACACACAAACCACTTGAGTCAGACTTGTGCAACACAACAGGGTCCTTAGACCACAGCTGAGAGCACAAAACCCCATGTGTGCTCAGTCTTAAACCATCAGCTTTAGCACTGACAGCCCACTGGAGCCCAGCAGTGTGGGCCTGGCCAGTACCTGGAGGGGTGTTAGTGGGGCCAGTAGGGGGCGCTCTCACCCAGCTCACAGCCCCACTGGAGCCCAGCAGTGTGAGCCTGGCCAGTACCTGGAGGGGAGACTCCTGGGAGAGGTGTTAGTGGGGCCAGCAGGGGGCGCTCTCACCCAGCTCACAGCCCCACTGGAGCCCAGCAGTGTGGGCCTGGCCAGTACCTGGAGGGGAGACTGCTGGGAGAGCTGAGGCTGCTGCTGGGAGAGGTGTGAGTGGGGCCAGCAGGGGGCGCTCTCACCCTGAGGTCTGTGTGGGTCCTAATGCCCCAGTATAGTGACGGGGACACTGGGACAGGACTGTGCCTGTGCCTGGTGTTGGCCGGCCAGGTGGGGCAGCAGCTCACCAGTGGTTCTGGAAGACGCCGGCTCAGGAGATCTGGGATGATTGTAACCCATCGAGACACCCCGCGTCTCGCTGTCCTCCCAGCCCCTGTGGGCTCGGTGTCCCTGCCCTGTGCTCCTGGAGAGCCAGCCCTGACCCCGAGTGAAAACCCGTCCTGATCTCTCCTCCGATTTCTGCCTCAATCATTTGCCTATTCAAATTAACCCCCCCGTTTCAACAGATACGACCAGTTGTGCCTCCTAACATGTAGGATACAGCGTACAAATTCCATGAGCGTGTTCTAGTGATGAACAGGTGTCCATGTGCTCTGTAAGGGACCAGGTGCTCAAGAACATGTTTCCTGAAACGCTTCCTAAACTTTCATGGGTAAGGTTTCCCTGGAAGCGCAGGAGACACTGGAGAAGGTGGGGCTTGAGGACGTGTCTGAGGGTGTCTCCTAGACAGTCAGTCAGTGTGTCAACCTGTCAGTCAGGGTGTCAGTCAGTGATCACTCAGTGTGTCAACCTGTCAGTCAGGGTGTCAGTCAGTGATCACTCAGTGTGTCAACCTGTCAGTCAGGGTGTCAGTCAGTGATCACTCAGTGTGTCAACCTGTCAGTCAGGGTGTCAGTCAGTGATCACTCAGTGTGTCAACCTGTCAGTCAGGGTGTCAGTCAGTGATCACTCAGTGTGTCAACCTGTCAGTCAGTCAGTGTGTCTCCTAGATAATCAGTCAGGGTGTCAGTCAGTGATCACTCAGTGTGTCAACCTGTCAGTCAGTGATCACTCAGTGTGTCAACCTGTTAGTCAGGGTGTCAGTCAGTGATCACTCAGTGTGTCAACCTGTCAGTCAGTCAGTGTGTCTCCTAGATAATCAGTCAGGGTGTCAGTCAGTGATCACTCAGTGTGTCAACCTGTCAGTCAGTGATCACTCAGTGTGTCAACCTGTTAGTCAGGGTGTCAGTCAGTGATCACTCAGTGTGTCAACCTGTCAGTCAGGGTGTCAGTCAGTGATCACTCAGTGTGTCAACCTGTCAGTCAGTCAGTGTGTCTCCTAGATAATCAGTCAGGGTGTCAGTCAGTGATCACTCAGTGTGTCAACCTGTCAGTCAGTGATCACTCAGTGTGTCAACCTGTTAGTCAGGGTGTCAGTCAGTGATCACTCAGTGTGTCAACCTGTCAGTCAGTCAGTGTGTCTCCTAGATAATCAGTCAGGGTGTCAGTCAGTGATCACTCAGTGTGTCAACCTGTCAGTCAGTGATCACTCAGTGTGTCAACCTGTTAGTCAGGGTGTCAGTCAGTGATCACTCAGTGTGTCAACCTGTCAGTCAGGGTGTCAGTCAGTGATCACTCAGTGTGTCAACCTGTCAGTCAGGGTGTCAGTCAGTCAGTGTGTCTCCTAGATAATCAGTCAGGGTGTCAGTCAGTGATCACTCAGTGTGTCAACCTGTCAGTCAGGGTGTCAGTCAGTGATCACTCAGTGTGTCAACCTGTCAGTCAGGGTGTCAGTCAGTCAGTGTGTCTCCTAGATAATCATTCAGGGTGTCAGTCAGTGATCACTCAGTGTGTCAACCTGTCAGTCAGGGTGTCAGTCAGTGATCACTCAGTGTGTCAACCTGTCAGTCAGGGTGTCAGTCAGTGATCACTCAGTGTGTCAACCTGTCAGTCAGGGTGTCAGTCAGTCAGTGTGTCTCCTAGATAATCAGTCAGGGTATCAGTCAGTGATCACTCAGTGTGTCAACCTGTCAGTCAGGGTGTCAGTCAGTGATCACTCAGTGTGTCAACCTGTCAGTCAGGGTGTCAGTCAGTGATCACTCAGTGTGTCAACCTGTCAGTCAGTGATCACTCAGTGTGTCAACCTGTTAGTCAGGGTGTCAGTCAGTGATCACTCAGTGTGTCAACCTGTCAGTCAGTCAGTGTGTCTCCTAGATAATCAGTCAGGGTGTCAGTCAGTGATCACTCAGTGTGTCAACCTGTCAGTCAGGGTGTCAGTCAGTGATCACTCAGTGTGTCAACCTGTCAGTCAGGGTGTCAGTCAGTCAGTGTGTCTCCTAGACAGTAGATCAGAGTATGAAACTGTCAGGCAGTGTGTGTCACTCAGTCCCTCACAATGTTGGCCAGTCAGGATGTCTTCCAGTTGTGCGTCACAGTTTTATGTAAAACACAGACCACACAAACACTAATCCACAGTCCCACAGGCGCTGTGTAAGCACATGAATTTTCCACTTTCCACGCGCACTCCAGCACCCTCAGTCCTGTAGCGCAAACACTCTTATCACTCATTTCCTTATTCCTGCACTGCACTGGAGCCCAAGGTCAAAGTCCTTCAGCGCAGGAGACAATATCTGCCTTCAACTCTCTCCCTGCGAATTCACTGCCAGCCCCTGGACAGACTGTACAGCACACAGGTACTGAAGTCAGTGTCATACCATCAGAGTGTATATACACAGCACTGAGAGAGAGGGGTTAATACACACACACTGACTGGACACTCCAGTACATTAACACTGCACAGAGAGAGAGAGGGGTTAATACAGACACACTGACTGGACACTCCAGTACATTAACACTGAGAGAGAGGGGTTAATACAGACACACTGACTGGACACTCCAGTACATTAACACTGCACTGAGAGAGAGGTGTTAATACACACACACTGACTGGACACTCCAGTACATGAACACTGCACTGAGAGAGAGAGGGGTTAATACAGACACACTGACTGGACACTCCAGTACATGAACACTGCACTGAGAGAGAGAGGGGTTAATACAGACAGACTGACTGGACACTCCTGTATATTAACACTGCACTGAGAGAGAGAGGGGTTAATATACACACACTGACTGGACACTCCAGTACATGAACACTGCACTGAGAGAGAGAGGGGTTAATAAACACACACTGACTGGACACTCCAGTACATGAACACTGCCCTGAGAGAGAGAGGGGTTAATACAGACACACTGACTGGACACTCCAGTACATGAACACTGCCCTGAGAGAGAGAGGGGTTAATACAGACACACTGACTGGACACCCCAGTACATGAACACTGCACTGAGAGAGAGAGGGGTTAATACAGACACACTGACTGGACACCCCAGTACATGAACACTGCACTGAGAGAGGGGTTAATACAGACACACTGACTGGACACTCCAGTACATGAACACTGCCCTGAGAGAGAGAGGGGTTAATACAGACACACTGACTGGACACCCCAGTACATGAACACTGCACTGAGAGAGGGGTTAATACAGACACACTGACTGGACACTCCAGTACATGAACACTGCCCTGAGAGAGAGAGGGGTTAATACACACACTGACTGGACACTCCAGTACATGAACACTGCACTGAGAGAGAGGGGTTAATACAGACACACTGACTGGACACCCCAGTACATGAACACTGCACTGAGAGAGAGAGGGGTTAATACACACACACTGACTGGACACTCCAGTACATTAACACTGCACTGAGAGAGAGGGGTTCATACACACACACTGACTGGACACTCCAGTACATGAACACTGCACTGAGAGAGGGTACAGTAGAAGACAGGATGAGGAAGTGAGTGAAGGTGTGTTGGTGTAATAGTTCCTGTAAAAAAGGAGAAGGAAAGAAGGTTAGACAAAAACAGAAAGCAGATGCTGAGGGTCAGAGGTACAGGCCCACAGAGAGGCAGAGACAGACACGAGCAGGCCGACCAGCAGACTGACAGACAGGACAGTGTCCACACAGAGGGAACATGGAGAGGCTGTCCTGGACATTGTAGCAAACACAGAGAGAGAATATCACAGCGGCAGAGAGAGACTACACATATCTGGGTCTCACCATCAGCTCTTCCGGGAGTTTTGACCTGGCAGTGAAGGCACTGAGGGAGAAGGCACTCAGGGCTTTCTACGCAATAAGAAGGAGGCTCTTCAACATCAACCCACCAACAAGAATCTGGCTCCAAATATTTGAAAGTGTAATCCAACCCATTGCCCTATACGGCAGTGAAGTGTGGGGTCCCCTCACAGACCAGGATTACACCCAATGGGACAAACACCCCACAGAAACTCTGCACATGGAGATCTGTAGAATCATACTCCGTGTGCAGAGAAAAACTCCTAACAACGGGTGCAGGGCCGAATTAGGCCAGTACCCACTATTGATAAACATACAGAAGAGAGTATTAAAGTATTGGCTACACCTAAAAAACAGCGACCAAAATTCCTACCACCACAAAGCCCTGCTGAGCCAAGAGCTGAGCCCAAAACAGAGCCCCCTGAGCCAGCTGGTCCTGAGGCTCACCGACCTGAGCCACACCGACACTAACCAGCCTCAGGACAGCACTGCTAGAGCACCACAACCCAGACTCCACCACATCACAGCACAACACACACAACACACAACCAGCCTCAGGACAGCACTGCTAGAGCACCACAACTCAGACTCAACATCACAGCACAGATCAAACAGCAATATCTCACCCACTGGGACACACACACACACAAACACAACATCAACTGGAATGCTACAGAACCATAAACAGACAATACACACTAGCCAAATATTTGACCAAGATAAGAAACAGCAAAAAGAAACTGACCCTGATGAAGTACAGGTTCATAGAGGCCATAGAGACTGGACACAGGCTGACCTGACTGCCCAGAGAGGACAGGCTCAGTGACCACAGCCTGGACACACACACTGGACACAGGCAGACCTGGCTGTCCAGAGAGGACAGGTTCAGTGACCACAGCCTGGACACACACACTGGACACAAGCAGACCTGGCTGTCCAGAGAGGACAGGTTCAGTGACCATAGCCTGGCCATAGAGACTGGACACAGGCAGACCTGGCTGCCCAGAGAGGACAGGCTGTGCTCCCACTGCCAGCGGGGAGAAATAGAGACAGAGGTGCACTTCCTACTGCACTGGGACAGATTCTCTGGGATTAGAGAAACATTCTTCCCGAAATTCAGAAATCTAATCCCAGAGTTCCCACACCTGCCAGAATCACAACGGGTCCCAATCCTACTGGGAGAGGGAGGAGGGAACTCAGCTGAACTGGCAGCCCAGTATGTGATCTCCTGTCACAGCCTGAGGAACAGTGAGTCCGTCTCCCAGTAATGCTCCATCTGTCTACAGTACAGTATATGTCAATATTTTATGATATGTCTTTGTTGTAAATGTCTGTAAATTTTGTTTTACTTTTATTTTTTGTTTTGTTTCATGTTAATTTTATTATTTTTATTTGCTTTGGTAACACTGATTGTACCCATCGATCATGCTAGTAAAGCACCTTGAATTGAATTGAATTGAGAATATCGCAGAGGCAGAGAGAGAGAATATCGCAGAGGCAGAGAGAGAGACTTGCTCTCCTGCTCACTAGGCAGGTGTGTGTGTGGACACACCCTTCTGCTCCGACACGCACAGGAGAGAGCAGGTGAGCAGCAGGAAAGTGTGACAGAGCGAGGGAGACAGAGAGAGGCACACACCGCACCGAGGCAGAGGAGCTGACAGGAGCACAGAGCACAGGACAGAGGCAGAGGAGGGTCTGGTCCACTGGGGACGAGCTGACAGCAGCACAGAGCACAGAGCACAGGACAGAGGCAGAGGAGGGTCTGGTCCACTGGGGACGAGCTGACAGCAGCACAGAGCACAGAGCACAGGACAGAGGCAGAGGAGGGTCTGGTCCACTGGGGACGAGCTGACAGGAGCACAGAGCACAGGACAGAGGCAGAGAAGGGTCTGGTCCACTGGGGACGAGCTGACAGCAGCACAGAGCACAGAGCACAGGACAGAGGCAGAGGAGGGTCTGGTCCACTGGGGACGAGCTGACAGGAGCACAGAGCACAGGACAGAGGCAGAGGAGGGTCTGGTCCACTGGGGACGAGCTGACAGCAGCACAGAGCACAGGACAGAGGCAGAGGAGGGTCTGGTCCACTGGGGACGAGCTGACAGGAGCACAGAGCACAGGACAGAGGCAGAGGAGGGTCTGGTCCACTGGGGACGAGCTGACAGCAGCACAGAGCACAGGACAGAGGCAGAGGAGGGTCTGGTCCACTGGGGACGAGCTGACAGGAGCACAGAGCACAGAGCACAGGACAGAGGCAGAGGAGGGTCTGATCCACTGGGGACGAGCTGACAGGAGCACAGAGCACAGAGCACAGGACAGAGGCAGAGGAGGGTCTGATCCACTGGGGACGAGCTGACAGGAGCACAGAGCACAGAGCACAGGACAGAGGCAGAGGAGGGTCTGGTCCACTGGGGACGAGCTGACAGCAGCACAGAGCACAGAGCACAGGACAGAGGCAGAGGAGGGTCTGGTCCACTGGGGACGAGCTGACAGGAGCACAGAGCACAGAGCACAGGACAGAGGCAGAGGAGGGTATCTGCAGGCTCGGCGTCGGTCTGGACTGCTCTGCAGGCCGCAGTGAGGAAGAATGCAGAGCTGGGTGCTGCTGTGCCTGTGTCTGTGGGGAGGCTGGGACTGGGTAAGTCAGCCCGGGGCTCGCCGGTCGCTCTCGCCCTGCGGGGGGCGGGCCTGTTCAAGAGCCGGGGTCCCCGGACAGGACACGCGAGAGCCATACACCGCCTTCAGCTTCACTGCTCGCTGGGGTGGGGGACAGCCCGACTCCTGGGGCCGGGGCTCAGTCGGGGCGCCCTGAGGGGGCACCTGCTCCTCAGCCTCGCCTGCTGAGCTCCGAGCGGGACTGGGGGCAGTCCGCCGTGTGAAATGTGGGGTAACGTGTACCCCTGGCTCGAGAGACAGCTGGCAAGGGGCCACTTCTCACAAGTGCGGCCTTGCCCATGTGCTCCGACCTGTACCCCTGAATCTGCACAGCACTGTGGGGTGTGGAATTTGGGGTAACGTGTGTTCCTGACTCTGAACAGCCCAGGGGGGTGTAGAATTTGGGGTAACGTGTGTTCGGTGTGGAATTTGGGGTAACGTGTGTTCCTGACTCTGAACAGCCCAGGGGGGTGTGGAATTTGGGATAACGTGTGTTCGGTGTGGAATTTGGGGTAACGTGTGTTCCTGACTCTGAACAGCCCAGGGGGGTGTGGAATTTGGGGTAACGTGTGCCCCTGATTTGTTGTTCCTGTTTCTCTGGGGCAGGAGTGGATCTGGAGAGCGCTGGACTGTAGGTCTAGTGTTTCCAGGTAACGAACACAAGAAGTCCTTTATGAGTCCAGACTCTCAGAGGGGCGTGACTCCATGGTGGTTTTGCACAGCTGAGACGGGTGTGTTCTACAGGAACCGGGCTTGAACTCTGTGGCCCAGGGAGAAGTTCAGTGAAGTGATGGGGAAACTGTGATCAGATCAAGGCAGGTGATCACAGGAGCTCAGACGTGGGGCTTTGTAGTTGTTCTGTAAAGGACGAACAATGGCATTATCAGAGAGCGAGGAAAAGAGGAAGAGAGATTAGGTAAATCACAAACCCACAGAGAGGTGACAGGAGGAGACAGCACTGCCTCACCCACTGGGAGACACACACAAGCACAACACAGACTGCAGAGGACAGGCTCAGTGACCGCAGGCTGGACACAGACACTGGACACAGGCAGACCTGGCTGGGGAACAGACTGTGAACTCAGTAATAAAAACACAGTGTGTGATTTCTGGTCCAGTCCAGTCTGGGTCACACTGTACCCCCACAGTCCAGAGATCGCCAGTCTGGGTCACACTGTAACCCCACAGTCCAGAGATCACCGGTCCAGTCTGGGTCACACTGTACCCCTACAGTCCAGAGATCACCGGTCCAGTCTGGGTCACACTGTAACCCCACAGTCCAGAGATCACTGGTCCAGTCTGGGTCACACTGTAACCCTACAGTCCAGAGATCACCGGTCCAGTCTGGGTCACACTGTACCCCTACAGTCCAGAGATCACTGGTCCAGTCTGGGTCACACTGTACCCCTACAGTCCAGAGATCGCCGGTCCAGTCTGGGTCACACTGTACCCCTCCAGTCCAGAGATCACTGGTCCAGTCTGGGTCACACTGTACCCCCACAGTCCAGAGACCAGTGGTCCAGTCTGGGTCACACTGTACCCCCACAGTCCAGAGACCAGTGGTCCAGTCTGGGTCACACTGTACCCCCACAGTCCAGAGACCAGTGGTCCAATACTGTATTGATGATCACCTGTGGCTGACTGTGTGTGTTTTTGTAGTTTTTAGAGTCCTGGACAGACACTTCACTCATAGAGCAAGACGAGAGACTCACATTGTTTGCAGGGCTGTGTGTATTTCCGAGTGACGAGAAGGGGTTGTAAAATAATTTCTTTCTCACGAGGAACCAAAGATTTATATAATTTATCAGAAATACCACAGTAAAGATCAAGGACCCTGCTGATAACCAGTGCTGGAATGCCTGCGGTGTTTATCAGATTAGCCTTCTCTCTTTTCAACCTGTCATTTTGTGACCTGGTGTTTTACAGCACAGAATCCTGTGTGTTAAGTTGTCATTCCTGGTTTATTGTTAGAATTTAGTGTCATGTTCACACGACTATAAAGCAGTGTATTTCACCCTTACTTTAAACTGTTCAGTGTCTGTAATCAATTAGGATTTATAGCAGGGCTGTCCATTCCTGGTCCTGGAGGGGTCAGTCAGTGTGTCTGCAGCAGGGCTGTCCAGTCCTGGTCCTGAAGGGGTCAGTGTGTCTGCAGCAGGGTGTCCAGTCCTGGTCCTGGAGGGGTCAGTGTGTCTGCAGCAGGGCTGTCCAGTCCTGGTCCTGGAGGGGTCAGTGTGTCTGCAGCAGGGCTGTCCAGTCCTGGTCCTGGAGGGGTCAGTCAGTGTGTCTGCAGCAGGGCTGTCCAGTCCTGGTCCTGGAGGGGTCAGTGTGTCTGCAGCAGGGCTGTCCAGTCCTGGTCCTGGAGGGGTCAGTGTGTCTGCAGCAGGGCTGTCCAGTCCTGGTCCTGGAGGGGTCAGTGTGTCTGCAGCAGGGCTGTCCAGTCCTGGTCCTGGAGGGGTCAGTCAGTGTGTCTGCAGCAGGGTGTCCAGTCCTGGTCCTTCTCCAGTGTCCGTGTCACTCTTTGTCAGCGCTCTGACTGGCCCCCAGCCTCGTCTGCATCTGTTAACACCACGCAAGTCCCGTCCGGTGTCCGGAGCGCCCGGGAGCAGGGAGAGACCACCCTGGGGTCACCTCTCCCTTCTGTCTCTCCAGTGCGCCTCCGGCGTCACGGCGCAGTCAACCACAACCAGAGCCCTGAGCACCACAACTACAGCCCTGAGCACCACAACTACAGCCAAGAGCACCGCAACCCTGAGCACCACAACTACAGCCAAGAGCACCGCAACCCTGAGCACCACAACTACAGCCAAGAGCACCGCAACCCTGAGCACCACAACTACAGCCAAGAGCACCGCAACCCCGAGCACCACAACTACAGCCAAGAGCACCGCAACCCCGAACACCACAACTACAGCCAAGAGCACCGCAACCCCGAACACCACAACTACAGCCAAGAGCACCACAGCCCCGAACACCACAACTACAGCCCTGAGCACCGCAGCCCTGAGCACCACCACGGAGATGACCACCACCCCAGCTCGTGAGTACAGGGGAGGGTTACAGGGCACCCCAGGGTCCTGCTCCGGCTCCAGCCTGGACCTGTGTCTGCGTGTCTGCGTGTGTCCTGTGATGGACTGGCCCTGGTGTGATGGGAAAAAAATGGATTTTGGACAAACAGAGAGATATAAAGGCACAGTGTGGTAAAGCACAGCTCTTCCAGAGATTTACTGTAGTAAATCACAGTATTGTCACAGTGCGGTAAAGCACAGCACTTCCAGACATTTACTACAGTAAATCACAGTACTGTCACAGTGTGGTAAAGCACAGCTCATCCGACATTTACTACAGTAAATCACAGTATTGTCACAGTGTAGTAAAGCACAGCTCTTCCAGACATTTACTACAGTAAATCACAATATTGTCACAGTGTGGTAAAGCACAGCTCATCCAACGTTTACTACAGTAAATCACAGTATTGTCACAGTGTAGTAAAGCACAGCTCTTCCAGACATTTACTACAGTAAATCACAGAATTGTCACGGTGTAGTAAAGCACAGCTCTTCCAGACATTCACTACAGTAAATCACAGAATTGTCACATTGTGGTAAAGCACAGCTCTTCCAGACATTTACTACAGTAAATCACAGAATTGTCACAGTGAGGTAAAGCACAGCTCTTCCAGACAGTTACTACAGTAAATCACAGTGTTGTCACAGCTCACACAGGTAAGTACTGCAGTAAATGGTGGTGTGATCCCAGCGTGATGCAGGAAGAGGACCGCTGTGAGACAGCTGTACTGGCGGGTCACCGGTCACCGCGCTGGGACAGAGAGGAGGACAGGAAGTCCAGTGAGCCAGCTGAGGACTGACCACTCATTCTCACCCTCAGCCAACTGCACCACCCAGTGGACCGTCACTACGACCACCATTGTGGGGGTGACCCAGGGGGGCTTCACTAACGCCACGGCCACCGGGAATGGGAAGAATTGGACTGAACCCATACAGAACCGAACCTTCACCTTCACGGACCTCAGTCCAGGCTGCACTTACAATATCACCCTCCACCAAGGAGCCTCAGACCACTGCTTCTCCAATTCCACAACAGGTGAGAGGGTCTCCAATAGCCCTCCTCTCTCTCAGTGCAGTATTCATGTACTGGAGTGTCCAGTCAGTGTGTCTGTATTAACCCCTCTCTCTCTCAGTGCAGTGTTCATGTACTGGAGTGTCCAGTCAGTGTGTCTGTATGAACCCCTCTCTCTCTCAGTGCAGTGTTCATGTACTGGAGTGTCCAGTCAGTGTGTCTGTATTAACCCCTCTCTCTCTCAGTGCAGTGTTCATGTACTGGAGTGTCCAGTCAGTGTGTGTGTATTAACCCCTCTCTCTCTCAGTGCAGTGTTAATGTACTGGAGTGTCCAGTCAGTGTGTCTGTATGAACCCCTCTCTCTCTCAGTGCAGTGTTCATGTACTGGAGTGTCCAGTCAGTGTGTCTGTATGAACCCCTCTCTCTCTCAGTGCAGTGTTAATGTACTGGAGTGTCCAGTCAGTGTGTCTGTATGAACCCCTCTCTCTCTCAGTGCAGTGTTCATGTACTGGAGTGTCCAGTCAGTGTGTCTGTATGAACCCCTCTCTCTCTCAGTGCAGTGTTCATGTACTGGAGTGTCCAGTCAGTGTGTCTGTATTAACCCCTCTCTCTCTCAGTGCAGTGTTCATGTACTGGAGTGTCCAGTCAGTGTGTCTGTATGAACCCTTCTCTCTCTCTCAGTGCAGTGTTCATGTACTGGAGTGTCCAGTCAGTGTGTCTGTATGAACCCTTCTCTCTCTCTCAGTGCAGTGTTAATGTACTGGAGTGTCCAGTCAGTGTGTCTGTATGAACCCCTCTCTCTCTCAGTGCAGTGTTCATGTACTGGAGTGTCCAGTCAGTGTGTCTGTATGAACCCCTCTCTCTCTCAGTGCAGTGTTCATGTACTATAACTTGCTTTTCTTTTCTCAGTTGCATCTATGGTTTCAAATCTGACACTGGACTCTGCGGTCACTGACAGTCTCAGTGTGTCCTGGACCGGAGCTCCTGGCTGTGTGACTGGGTACACTGTGTCCGTGAACCAGACGAGTCGCGTCTCTCAGCTGCTTCCGAACAAGACCCAGCTGTCCATCGGCGATCTGACTCCTGGCACAGTGTATGAGGTCAGAGTCGTCACCATGGGACAGGGAGAGCGCTCCGCCCCAGCCCCCCTCCTGGCCAGCACAGGTGAGGCTCGAGTGCGGCCGTTCGCCCTCTGGGCCCCCAGTGTCCAGTCCCCGGACCCTTGACCGCGGCTGTCCTCTGCCCTTGCAGCCCTGGACTGCGATGCCCAGAACTGGACAGTCGGCGAGAGCTCCCTGCAGGTGGAGGTCCTGCAGGGGTCCTTCCAGAGAGCCTCTGCCGTGAGGGGGGACAGCTCGGCCCTCAACGCCTCTTCCACGGGCACCACGGCCACCTTCTCCGGGCTGGAGCCCGGCTGCACGTACGTGGTGGCGCTCTGGAGCCGCCTGGACACCAGGCTGTGCGAGACGGAGCGGAGCCTGAGTGAGTGTCCCCCCTCCGGCGCACGCTGGTCTCCTCTGGAACCGGCCTGCCTGTCCCTGACAATGCGCCACTGTCTGTTACAGGTGCAGAGCCTGTGTCTAATGTCACAGTCCGCTCCTTGAGCACCACTGCGCTGGCCGCCAGCTGGCCGGGCGCCAGGGGCTGTGTCCAACAGTACAGAGTGTCGGTCAGTGGCCCTGACCTGCAGAGCTTCACCAAGACCACTACTGGCACTGCTCTGGACATCCCTGACCTGCAGCCTGGCTGTAACTACACTGTAGGGGTCACCACTGAGGGGGAGGGCAGAGACTCCACTGAGGTCACCAGCACAGCCGCTACCGGTGAGTCACCAGTTATAACAGCACAGTGACAGTGATCATCACTGTCTGACTGTCTGGTCTGTAGGACTTCAATATCACCCAGACTGGACCAGTGATCTCTGGACTGTAGGGGTACAGTGTGACCCAGACTGGACCGGCGATCTCTGGACTGTAGGGGTACAGTGTGACCCAGACTGGACCGGCGATCTCTGGACTGTAGGGGTACAGTGTGACCCAGACTGGACCGGCGATCTCTGGACTGTAGGGGTACAGTGTGACCCAGACTGGACCGGTGATCTCTGGACTGTAGGGGTACAGTGTGACCCAGACTGGACCGGTGATCTCTGGACTGTAGGGGTACAGTGTGACCCAGACTGGACCGGTGATCTCTGGACTGTAGGGGTACAGTGTGACCCAGACTGGACCGGTGATCTCTGGACTGTAGGGGTACAGTGTGACCCAGACTGGACCGGTGATCTCTGGACTGTAGGGGTACAGTGTGACCCAGACTGGACCGGCGATCTCTGGACTGTAGGGGTACAGTGTGACCCAGACTGGACCGGCGATCTCTGGACTGTGGGGGTACAGTGTGACCCAGACTGGACCATGATCTCTGGACTGTAGGGGTACAGTGTGACCAGACTGGACCGGCGATCTCTGGACTGGAGGGGTACAGTGTGACCCAGACTGGACCGGCGATCTCTGGACTGTAGGGGTACAGTGTGACCCAGACTGGACCGGCGATCTCTGGACTGTAGGGTTACAGTGTGACCCAGACTGGACCGGTGATCTCTGGACTGTAGGGGTACAGTGTGACCCAGACTGGACCGGCGATCTCTGGACTGTAGGGGTACAGTGTGACCCAGACTGGACCACTGATCTCTGGACTGTAGGGGTACAGTGTGACCCAGACTGGACCGGTGATCTCTGGACTGTAGGGGTACAGTGTGACCCAGACTGGACCGGCGATCTCTGGACTGTGGGGGTACAGTGTGACCCAGACTGGACCATGATCTCTGGACTGTAGGGGTACAGTGTGACCAGACTGGACCGGCGATCTCTGGACTGGAGGGGTACAGTGTGACCCAGACTGGACCGGCGATCTCTGGACTGTGGGGGTACAGTGTGACCCAGACTGGACCGGAGATCTCTGGACTGTGGGGTTACAATCGTCCTGAGTTAGAGCAGATTCAGTGTGCAGCAGCGTCTTCCGAACCAGCTACCTTGTCTCTCTCTCTCTTTTTCCCAGCTGCCATCACTCTCACATGATAAACAGTATTTTTCTCACAGTGACCCTGGGACTGTCCACTGTCCAGAGACCCCCTGTCTCTCTGCAGACTGACTGATTCTCTCTCACAGTGACCCTGGGACTGTCCACTGTCCAGAGACCTCCTGTCTCTCTGCAGACTGACTGATTCTCTCTCACAGTGACCCTGGGACTGTCCACTGTCCAGAGACCCATTGTCTCTCTGCAGACTGACTGATTCTCTCACACAGTGACCCTGGGACTGTCCACTGTCCAGAGACCTCCTGTCTCTCTGCAGACTGACTGATTCTCTCTCACAGTGACCCTGGGACTGTCCACTGTCCAGAGACCCCCTGTCTCTCTGCAGACTGACTGATTCTCTCTCACAGTGACCCTGGGACTGTCCACTGTCCAGAGACCTCCTGTCTCTCTGCAGACTGACTGATTCTCTCTCACAGTGACCCTGGGACTGTCCACTGTCCAGAGACCCCCTGTCTCTCTGCAGACTGACTGATTCTCTGTGACAGTGACCCTGGGACTGTCCACTGTCCAGAGACCCCCTGTCTCTCTGCAGACTGACTGATTCTCTCTCACAGTGACCCTGGGACTGTCCACTGTCCAGAGACCCCCTGTCTCTCTGCAGACTGACTGATTCTCTGTGACAGTGACCCTGGGACTGTCCACTGTCCAGAGACCCCCTGTCTCTCTGCAGACTGACTGATTCTCTCTCACAGTGACCCTGGGACTGTCCACTGTCCAGAGACCCCCTGTCTCTCTGCAGACTGACTGATTCTCTCACACAGTGACCCTGGGACTGTCAACTGTCCAGAGACCCCCTGTCTCTCTGCAGACTGACTGATTCTCTGTGACAGTGACCCTGGGACTGTCCACTGTCCAGAGACCTCCTGTCTCTCTGCAGACTGACTGATTCTCTCTCACAGTGACCCTGGGACTGTCCACTGTCCAGAGACCTCCTGTCTCTCTGCAGACTGACTGATTCTCTCTCACAGTGACCCTGGGACTGTCCACTGTCCAGAGACCCCCTGTCTCTCTGCAGACTGACTGATTCTCTCTCACAGTGACCCTGGGACTGTCCACTGTCCAGAGACCTCCTGTCTCTCTGCAGACTGACTGATTCTCTCTCACAGTGACCCTGGGACTGTCCACTGTCCAGAGACCCCCTGTCTCTCTGCAGACTGACTGATTCTCTCTCACAGTGACCCTGGGACTGTCCACTGTCCAGAGACCCCCTGTCTCTCTGCAGACTGACTGATTCTCTCTCACAGTGACCCTGGGACTGTCCACTGTCCAGAGACCCCCTGTCTCTCTGCAGACTGACTGATTCTCTCTCACAGTGACCCTGGGACTGTCCACTGTCCAGAGACCCCCTGTCTCTCTGCAGACTGACTGATTCTCTCTCACAGTGACCCTGGGACTGTCCACTGTCCAGAGACCCCCTGTCTCTCTGCAGACTGACTGATTCTCTGTGACAGTGACCCTGGGACTGTCCACTGTCCAGAGACCCGCTGTCTCTCTGCAGACTGACTGATTCTCTCTCACAGTGACCCTGGGACTGTCCACTGTCCAGAGACCCCCTGTCTCTCTGCAGACTGACTGATTCTCTCTCACAGTGACCCTGGGACTGTCCACTGTCCAGAGACCCCCTGTCTCTCTGCAGACTGACTGATTCTCTCTCACAGTGACCCTGGGACTGTCCACTGTCCAGAGACCTCCTGTCTCTCTGCAGACTGACTGATTCTCTCTCACAGTGACCCTGGGACTGTCCACTGTCCAGAGACCCCCTGTCTCTCTGCAGACTGACTGATTCTCTCTCACAGTGACCCTGGGACTGTCCACTGTCCAGAGACCCCCTGTCTCTCTGCAGACTGACTGATTCTCTGTGACAGTGACCCTGGGACTGTCCACTGTCCAGAGACCCCCTGTCTCTCTGCAGACTGACTGATTCTCTCTCACAGTGACCCTGGGACTGTCCACTGTCCAGAGACCCCCTGTCTCTCTGCAGACTGACTGATTCTCTGTGACAGTGACCCTGGGACTGTCCACTGTCCAGAGACCCCCTGTCTCTCTGCAGACTGACTGATTCTCTCTCACAGTGACCCTGGGACTGTCCACTGTCCAGAGACCCCCTGTCTCTCTGCAGACTGACTGATTCTCTCACACAGTGACCCTGGGACTGTCAACTGTCCAGAGACCCCCTGTCTCTCTGCAGACTGACTGATTCTCTGTGACAGTGACCCTGGGACTGTCCACTGTCCAGAGACCTCCTGTCTCTCTGCAGACTGACTGATTCTCTCTCACAGTGACCCTGGGACTGTCCACTGTCCAGAGACCTCCTGTCTCTCTGCAGACTGACTGATTCTCTCTCACAGTGACCCTGGGACTGTCCACTGTCCAGAGACCCCCTGTCTCTCTGCAGACTGACTGATTCTCTCTCACAGTGACCCTGGGACTGTCCACTGTCCAGAGACCTCCTGTCTCTCTGCAGACTGACTGATTCTCTCTCACAGTGACCCTGGGACTGTCCACTGTCCAGAGACCCCCTGTCTCTCTGCAGACTGACTGATTCTCTCTCACAGTGACCCTGGGACTGTCCACTGTCCAGAGACCCCCTGTCTCTCTGCAGACTGACTGATTCTCTCTCACAGTGACCCTGGGACTGTCCACTGTCCAGAGACCCCCTGTCTCTCTGCAGACTGACTGATTCTCTCTCACAGTGACCCTGGGACTGTCCACTGTCCAGAGACCCCCTGTCTCTCTGCAGACTGACTGATTCTCTCTCACAGTGACCCTGGGACTGTCCACTGTCCAGAGACCCCCTGTCTCTCTGCAGACTGACTGATTCTCTGTGACAGTGACCCTGGGACTGTCCACTGTCCAGAGACCCGCTGTCTCTCTGCAGACTGACTGATTCTCTCTCACAGTGACCCTGGGACTGTCCACTGTCCAGAGACCCCCTGTCTCTCTGCAGACTGACTGATTCTCTCTCACAGTGACCCTGGGACTGTCCACTGTCCAGAGACCCCCTGTCTCTCTGCAGACTG
Organism: Lepisosteus platostomus; assembly: GCF_059453375.1. Classification (NCBI taxonomy): domain Eukaryota; kingdom Metazoa; phylum Chordata; class Actinopteri; order Semionotiformes; family Lepisosteidae; genus Lepisosteus; species Lepisosteus platostomus. The sequence goes on along the minus strand of NC_142619.1, from coordinate 1,032,096 downwards.
ACTGATTCTCTCTCACAGTGACCCTGGGACTGTCCACTGTCCAGAGACCTCCTGTCTCTCTGCAGACTGACTGATTCTCTCTCACAGTGACCCTGGGACTGTCCACTGTCCAGAGACCCCCTGTCTCTCTGCAGACTGACTGATTCTCTCTCACAGTGACCCTGGGACTGTCCACTGTCCAGAGACCCCCTGTCTCTCTGCAGACTGACTGATTCTCTCTCACAGTGACCCTGGGACTGTCCACTGTCCAGAGACCCCCTGTCTCTCTGCAGACTGACTGATTCTCTGTGACAGTGACCCTGGGACTGTCCACTGTCCAGAGACCCCCTGTCTCTCTGCAGACTGACTGATTCTCTCTCACAGTGACCCTGGGACTGTCCACTGTCCAGAGACCTCCTGTCTCTCTGCAGACTGACTGATTCTCTCTCACAGTGACCCTGGGACTGTCCACTGTCCAGAGACCCCCTGTCTCTCTGCAGACTGACTGATTCTCTCTCACAGTGACCCTGGGACTGTCCACTGTCCAGAGACCTCCTGTCTCTCTGCAGACTGACTGATTCTCTCTCACAGTGACCCTGGGACTGTCCACTGTCCAGAGACCCCCTGTCTCTCTGCAGACTGACTGATTCTCTCTCACAGTGACCCTGGGATTGTCCACTGTCCAGAGACCCCCTGTCTCTCTGCAGACTGACTGATTCTCTCTCACAGTGACCCTGGGACTGTCCACTGTCCAGAGACCTCCTGTCTCTCTGCAGACTGACTGATTCTCTGTGACAGTGACCCTGGGACTGTCCACTGTCCAGAGACCCCCTGTCTCTCTGCAGACTGACTGATTCTCTCTCACAGTGACCCTGGGACTGTCCACTGTCCAGAGACCCCCTGTCTCTCTGCAGACTGACTGATTCTCTCTCACAGTGACCCTGGGACTGTCCACTGTCCAGAGACCTCCTGTCTCCCTGCAGACTGACTGATTCTCTCTCACAGTGACCCTGGGACTGTCCACTGTCCAGAGACCTCCTGTCTCTCTGCAGACTGACTGATTCTCTGTGACAGTGACCCTGGGACTGTCCACTGTCCAGAGACCTCCTGTCTCTCTGCAGACTGACTGATTCTCTGTGACAGTGACCCTGGGACTGTCCACTGTCCAGAGACCCCCTGTCTCTCTGCAGACTGACTGATTCTCTCTCACAGTGACCCTGGGACTGTCCACTGTCCAGAGACCCCCTGTCTCTCTGCAGACTGACTGATTCTCTCTCACAGTGACCCTGGGACTGTCCACTGTCCAGAGACCTCCTGTCTCCCTGCAGACTGACTGATTCTCTCTCACAGTGACCCTGGGACTGTCCACTGTCCAGAGACCTCCTGTCTCTCTGCAGACTGACTGATTCTCTGTGACAGTGACCCTGGGACTGTCCACTGTCCAGAGACCCCCTGTCTCTCTGCAGACTGACTGATTCTCTCTCACAGTGACCCTGGGACTGTCCACTGTCCAGAGACCCCCTGTCTCTCTGCAGACTGACTGATTCTCTCTCACAGTGACCCTGGGACTGTCCACTGTCCAGAGACCCCCTGTCTCTCTGCAGACTGACTGATTCTCTCTCACAGTGAACCTGGGACTGTCCACTGTCCAGAGACCTCCTGTCTCTCTGCAGACTGACTGATTCTCTCTCACAGTGACCCTGGGACTGTCCACTGTCCAGAGACCCCCTGTCTCTCTGCAGACTGACTGATTCTCTCTCACAGTGACCCTGGGACTGTCCACTGTCCAGAGACCTCCTGTCTCTCTGCAGACTGACTGATTCTCTGTGACAGTGACCCTGGGACTGTCCACTGTCCAGAGACCCCCTGTCTCTCTGCAGACTGACTGATTCTCTGTGACAGTGACCCTGGGACTGTCCACTGACCAGAGAACTCCTGTCTCTCTGCAGACTGACTGATTCTCTGTCACAGTGACCCTGGGACTGTCCACTGTCCAGAGACCCCCTGTCTCTCTGCAGACTGACTGATTCTCTCTCACAGTGACCCTGGGACTGTCCACTGTCCAGAGACCTCCTGTCTCTCTGCAGACTGACTGATTCTCTCTCACAGTGACCCTGGGACTGTCCACTGTCCAGAGACCCCCTGTCTCTCTCACATGGATGATCCAGTAGCTCCCCTCCCTGGTCGATATCCCAGCCCGGCTCCTCTCAGTTGGAGGATGATGGGAGTGAACGACCGGGCGAGCTCGAGGTGGGCAGGCGGAGTCAGCGCCGCGTCGCCGTGCCAGCAGCGCAGCAGCAGGGGGCGACACTGCGGGGTCTGATCCGCTGTGCAGGCGCCTCGCCGTCGCCCCCTGGCTGTGGAGCGGGGAGTGGCAGTCCGTAAGGGAGAGCCCACGGCGCTGGGGTGCAGCGGCCCGGCCAGGCGCGAGCCCAGCGGGGAGCGGGGGGGGGTCCCCACGAGCCTCACCGCCTCCGTCTCTGTGCTCCAGACCCGGACAGCGTGGGCTCCCTGTCCTGCCAGCCCCTCTCGGGGGGGTACAGCCTGCGCCTGAGCTGGACGGCGCCCAGGGGGGTGTGGACGGGGCTGGAGGTGAGGGTCTCGGGGAGACCCCAGCTGCAGGAGGTTGGTCACCAGGACTGGGTGGACATCACCGGACTGCAGCCGGCCCGGGATTACGACATCGCAGTGACCACCCTCTCCGGGACCCGGAGGAGCACCGCGGTCAGCTGGAGGTGCCAGACAGACCCCACTGGTGAGTGGAGACCCCACCAGGAAACACTGGATTTGTGCCAATTAACACGGCAGTGTTACTCACAATTACGCAGAAACAAAGACACAGAGTCAGCCTGTAAGCAGAGAGAACCCCCTTCTCTCTCAGCCCTGTGTCCAGTCAGTGTGTCTGTATGAACCCCTCTCTCTCTCAGTGCAGTGTTAATGTACTGGAGTGTCCAGTCAGTGTGTCTGTATGAACCCCTCTCTCTCTCAGTGCAGTGTTAATGTACTGGAGTGTCCAGTCAGTGTGTCTGTATGAACCCCTCTCTCTCAGTGCAGTGTTCATGTACTGGAGTGTCCAGTCAGTGTGTCTGTATGAACCCCTCTCTCTCTCAGTGCAGTGTTAATGTACTGGAGTGTCCAGTCAGTGTGTCTGTATGAACCCCTCTCTCTCTCAGTGCAGTGTTCATGTACTGGAGTGTCCAGTCAGTGTGTCTGTATTAACCCCTCTCTCTCAGTGCAGTGTTCATGTACTGGAGTGTCCAGTCAGTGTGTCTGTATTAACCCCTCTCTCTCTCAGTGCAGTGTTCATGTACTGGAGTGTCCAGTCAGTGTGTCTGTATGAACCCCTCTCTCTCTCAGTGCAGTGTTAATGTACTGGAGTGTCCAGTCAGTGTGTCTGTATGAACCCCTCTCTCTCTCAGTGCAGTGTTCATGTACTGGAGTGTCCAGTCAGTGTGTCTGTATTAACCCCTCTCTCTCAGTGCAGTGTTCATGTACTGGAGTGTCCAGTCAGTGTGTCTGTATGAACCCCTCTCTCTCTCAGTGCAGTGTTCATGTACTGGAGTGTCCAGTCAGTGTGTCTGTATGAACCCCTCTCTCTCTCAGTGCAGTGTTCATGTACTGGAGTGTCCAGTCAGTGTTTCTGTATGAACCCCTCTCTCTCAGTGCAGTGTTCATGTACTGGAGTGTCCAGTCAGTGTGTCTGTATTAACCCCTCTCTCTCTCAGTGCAGTGTTCATGTACTGGAGTGTCCAGTCAGTGTGTGTATTAACCCCTCTCTCTCTCAGTGCAGTGTTCATGTACTGGAGTGTCCAGTCAGTGTGTCTGTATGAACCCCTCTCTCTCTCAGTGCAGTGTTCATGTACTGGAGTGTCCAGTCAGTGTGTCTGTATGAACCCCTCTCTCTCTCAGTGCAGTGTTCATGTACTGGAGTGTCCAGTCAGTGTGTGTGTATTAACCCCTCTCTCTCTCAGTGCAGTGTTCATGTACTGGAGTGTCCAGTCAGTGTGTGTGTATTAACCCCTCTCTCTCTCAGTGCAGTGTTCATGTACTGGAGTGTCCAGTCAGTGTGTCTGTATGAACCCCTCTCTCTCTCAGTGCAGTGTTAGTGTACTGGAGTGTCCAGTCAGTGTGTGTGTATTAACCCCTCTCTCTCAGTGCAGTGTTCATGTACTGGAGTGTCCAGTCAGTGTGTGTGTATTAACCCCTCTCTCTCTCAGTGCAGTGTTCATGTACTGGAGTGTCCAGTCAGTGTGTCTGTATGAACCCCTCTCTCTCTCAGTGCAGTGTTCATGTACTGGAGTGTCCAGTCAGTGTGTGTGTATTAACCCCTCTCTCTCTCAGTGCAGTGTTAATGTACTGGAGTGTCCAGTCAGTGTGTCTGTATTAACCCCTCTCTCTCTCAGTGTTAATGTACTGGAGTGTCCAGTCAGTGTGTCTGTATTAACCCCTCTCTCTCTCAGTGCAGTGTTAATGTACTGGAGTGTCCAGTCAGTGTGTCTGTATTAACCCCTCTCTCTCAGTGCAGTGTTAATGTACTGGAGTGTCCAGTCAGTGTGTGTGTATGAACCCCTCTCTCTCTCAGTGCAGTGTTCATGTACTGGAGTGTCCAGTCAGTGTGTGTGTATTAACCCCTCTCTCTCTCAGTGCAGTGTTAATGTACTGGAGTGTCCAGTTAGTGTGTCTGTATGAACCCCTCTCTCTCTCAGTGCAGTGTTCATGTACTGGAGTGTCCAGTCAGTGTGTCTGTATGAACCCCTCTCTCTCTCAGTGCAGTGTTAATGTACTGGAGTGTCCAGTCAGTGTGTCTGTATGAACCCCTCTCTCTCTCAGTGCAGTGTTCATGTACTGGAGTGTCCAGTCAGTGTGTCTGTATGAACCCCTCTCTCTCTCAGTGCAGTGTTCATGTACTGGAGTGTCCAGTCAGTGTGTCTGTATTAACCCCTCTCTCTCAGTGCAGTGTTCATGTACTGGAGTGTCCAGTCAGTGTGTCTGTATGAACCCCTCTCTCTCTCAGTGCAGTGTTCATGTACTGGAGTGTCCAGTCAGTGTGTCTGTATGAACCCCTCTCTCTCTCAGTGCAGTGTTCATGTACTGGAGTGTCCAGTCAGTGTTTCTGTATGAACCCCTCTCTCTCAGTGCAGTGTTCATGTACTGGAGTGTCCAGTCAGTGTGTCTGTATTAACCCCTCTCTCTCTCAGTGCAGTGTTCATGTACTGGAGTGTCCAGTCAGTGTGTGTATTAACCCCTCTCTCTCTCAGTGCAGTGTTCATGTACTGGAGTGTCCAGTCAGTGTGTCTGTATGAACCCCTCTCTCTCTCAGTGCAGTGTTCATGTACTGGAGTGTCCAGTCAGTGTGTCTGTATGAACCCCTCTCTCTCTCAGTGCAGTGTTCATGTACTGGAGTGTCCAGTCAGTGTGTGTGTATTAACCCCTCTCTCTCTCAGTGCAGTGTTCATGTACTGGAGTGTCCAGTCAGTGTGTGTGTATTAACCCCTCTCTCTCTCAGTGCAGTGTTCATGTACTGGAGTGTCCAGTCAGTGTGTCTGTATGAACCCCTCTCTCTCTCAGTGCAGTGTTAGTGTACTGGAGTGTCCAGTCAGTGTGTGTGTATTAACCCCTCTCTCTCAGTGCAGTGTTCATGTACTGGAGTGTCCAGTCAGTGTGTGTGTATTAACCCCTCTCTCTCTCAGTGCAGTGTTCATGTACTGGAGTGTCCAGTCAGTGTGTCTGTATGAACCCCTCTCTCTCTCAGTGCAGTGTTCATGTACTGGAGTGTCCAGTCAGTGTGTGTGTATTAACCCCTCTCTCTCTCAGTGCAGTGTTAATGTACTGGAGTGTCCAGTCAGTGTGTCTGTATTAACCCCTCTCTCTCTCAGTGTTAATGTACTGGAGTGTCCAGTCAGTGTGTCTGTATTAACCCCTCTCTCTCTCAGTGCAGTGTTAATGTACTGGAGTGTCCAGTCAGTGTGTCTGTATTAACCCCTCTCTCTCAGTGCAGTGTTAATGTACTGGAGTGTCCAGTCAGTGTGTGTGTATGAACCCCTCTCTCTCTCAGTGCAGTGTTCATGTACTGGAGTGTCCAGTCAGTGTGTGTGTATTAACCCCTCTCTCTCTCAGTGCAGTGTTAATGTACTGGAGTGTCCAGTTAGTGTGTCTGTATGAACCCCTCTCTCTCTCAGTGCAGTGTTCATGTACTGGAGTGTCCAGTCAGTGTGTCTGTATGAACCCCTCTCTCTCTCAGTGCAGTGTTAATGTACTGGAGTGTCCAGTCAGTGTGTCTGTATGAACCCCTCTCTCTCTCAGTGCAGTGTTCATGTACTGGAGTGTCCAGTCAGTGTGTCTGTATGAACCCCTCTCTCTCTCTCAGTGCAGTGTTAATGTACTGGAGTGTCCAGTCAGTGTGTGTGTATTAACCCCTCTCTCTCTCAGTGCAGTGTTAATGTACTGGAGTGTCCAGTCAGTGTGTCTGTATTAACCCCTCTCTCTCTCTCTCAGTGCAGTGTTCATGTACTGGAGTGTCCAGTCAGTGTGTCTGTATGAACCCCTCTCTCTCTCTCAGTGCAGTGTTCATGTACTGGAGTGTCCAGTCAGTGTGTCTGTATTAACCCCTCTCTCTCTCAGTGCAGTGTTAATGTACTGGAGTGTCCAGTCAGTGTGTCTGTATTAACCCCTCTCTCTCTCTCTCAGTGCAGTGTTCATGTACTGGAGTGTCCAGTCAGTGTGTCTGTATGAACCCCTCTCTCTCTCAGTGCAGTGTTCATGTACTGGAGTGTCCAGTCAGTGTGTCTGTATTAACCCCTCTCTCTCTCAGTGCAGTGTTCATGTACTGGAGTGTCCAGTCAGTGTGTCTGTATGAACCCCTCTCTCTCTCTCAGTGCAGTGTTAATGTACTGGAGTGTCCAGTCAGTGTGTCTGTATGAACCCCTCTCTCTCTCAGTGCAGTGTTAATGTACTGGAGTGTCCAGTCAGTGTGTCTGTATTAACCCCTCTCTCTCTCTCTCAGTGCAGTGTTCATGTACTGGAGTGTCCAGTCAGTGTGTCTGTATGAACCCCTCTCTCTCTCAGTGCAGTGTTCATGTACTGGAGTGTCCAGTCAGTGTGTCTGTATTAACCCCTCTCTCTCTCAGTGCAGTGTTCATGTACTGGAGTGTCCAGTCAGTGTGTCTGTATGAACCCCTCTCTCTCTCTCAGTGCAGTGTTAATGTACTGGAGTGTCCAGTCAGTGTGTCTGTATGAACCCCTCTCTCTCTCAGTGCAGTGTTAATGTACTGGAGTGTCCAGTCAGTGTGTCTGTATGAACCCCTCTCTCTCTCAGTGCAGTGTTCATGTACTGGAGTGTCCAGTCAGTGTGTCTGTATTAACCCCTCTCTCTCTCTCAGTGCAGTGTTCATGTACTGGAGTGTCCAGTCAGTGTGTCTGTATGAACCCCTCTCTCTCAGTGCAGTGTTAATGTACTGGAGTGTCCAGTCAGTGTGTCTGTATTAACCCCTCTCTCTCTGTAGGAGTGATAGCAGGCTCAGTGATTGGAATTCTGCTGCTGGTCATTCTTGTGGTCTTCCTTGTGCTGTTCGTTATGAGGAGACAGCCTGACCCGATGAGGTACGTGCTGCCGTCTGTGAGGGGGGGCTGGAGGTGAGGAGGTGAAAACAAACTAGGTATCGCCTTCAACAGCATGGCTTGGCAGCGCGTTCCACGCCCCCGCCGCCCTTAGTGTAAAGCAGCCCATGCTGTCCGGGTTAGAGGAAGCTCGTTCCAGACCCCAGTTTTAAATGCCCCCCCCCCACGCAGCCGCCACCCGTGTCCTCGGGTTCGACCCCCTGTCGTTCGTTGTGCGGCCACCGACCCGCGCGGCGAACGGTCTCCTGAAGCCGGATCGGACCCCACCGGTGCCCCAGGTGAACACCTTTCAGCTGTGCGGGTCGGGCCCTGATCGGGCGACTCTCACCCCCCCCCCCCTCTCTCCAGGTGGAAGACCTTCGGATTGTCCCGCCTGACCGGCCGGAACATGCAGTGAGTCCAGCACGCCGGCCTCTGCTCGCCCGGGTTTCTGGGGGTGTCCCCCAGTCCCCACACACCGGGGAAGCCCGGCTCGACCACAGCTGGCCACTGGGGGCAGTGCAGCACCGTTCAGGGTCCTGGGGGAGCAGGAGTCTATCCCAGCAAGCAATGGGGCAAGGCAGGGTACAGCCTGGGTGGGACGACAGTCCATCACAGGACGCACACACACACACACACACACACACACACACACACACACACCAGGGCCAGTCCATCACAGGACGCACACACACACACACACACACACACACACCAGGGCCAGTCCATCACAGGACACACACACACACACACACACACACACACACACACCAGGGCCAGTTCTCCCAGATGACAACTAACTTACCAGCATGTCTGTGCACTTTGGGAGTAAAACCACGGGGAGAACATACAGACTCCACCCAGACAGCACCCCAGGAATCGAACCCGAGCGATGCCAACCTCTCTGCCCCTTGATATCCCAGCACTCTTAATGTAACGATCCCCACACGGGAGTGCGGCTCTTGGCCCTGCACCAGTCCGTTCATCAGGCCGTGAGAGCCCTGTGGGCTCGGACCGGGACAGAGGGGTGTGGGGGCTCCCCGAGAGCCTCCGGTCGGTAACTCTGTGATCCGTGCTCTCCTGCGCAGGAACGTTCCCCTCGGGACATTCGCAGACCACGTCGAGCGCATGAGCCGCGACGAAGACAAGGACTTCAGCACGGAATACGAGGTGACGTCTCTGTGTGTCTCAGGGTCTCCCTGTCTCTGTGTGTCTCAGGGTCTCCCTGTCCCTGTGTGTCTCAGGGTCCGTCTGTCCCTGTGTGTCTCAGGGTCCGTCTGTCCCTGTGTGTCTCAGGGTCCGTCTGTCTCTGTGTGTCTCAGGGTCCGTCTGTCTCAGGGTCTGTCTGTCCCTGTGTGTCTCAGGGTCTCTCTCTCTCTGTGTTTCTCAGAGCCTCAGTGATGTCGGAACAGAACAAACCTGCAAAGCAGCTTCGACTCCAGACAACAAGGCTAAGAATCGATTCACAAACGTCCTGCCCTGTAAGTCTGTCAGGTGCTTAAGTCCAAATATCATGGAGGAGGTGATCAGTACTGCAGATCTCCAGGTGTCAGTGTGAGCAGGAGTGTGGAGGAGGTGATCAGTACTGCAGATCTCCAGGTGTCAGTGTGATCAGGAGTGTGGAGGAGGTGATCAGTACTGCAGATCTCCAGGTGTCAGTGTGAGCAGGAGTGTGGAGGAGGTGATCAGTACTGTAGATCTCCAGGTGTCAGTGTGATCAGGAGTGTGGAGGAGGTGATCAGTACTGCAGATCTCCAGGTGTCAGTGTGAGCAGGAGTGTGGAGGAGGTGATCAGTACTGTAGATCTCCAGGTGTCAGTGTAAACAGGAGTGTGGAGGAGGTGACCAGTACTGTAGATCTCCAGGTGTCAGTGTGAGCAGGAGTGTGGAGGAGGTGATCAGTACTGTAGATCTCCAGGTGTCAGTGTGAGCAGGAGTGTGGAGGAGGTGATCAGTACTGTAGATCTCCAGGTGTCAGTGTGAGCAGGAGTGTGGAGGAGGTGATCAGTACTGTAGATCTCCAGGTGTCAGTGTAAACAGGAGTGTGGAGGAGGTGACCAGTACTGTAGATCTCCAGGTGTCAGTGTGAGCAGGAGTGTGGAGAAGGTGATCAGTACTGTAGATCTCCAGGTGTCAGTGTGAGCAGGAGTGTGGAGGAGGTGATCAGTACTGTAGATCTCCAGGTGTCAGTGTGAGCAGGAGTGTGGAGGAGGTGATCATTACTGTAGATCTCCAGGTGTCAGTGTGAGCAGGAGTGTGGAGGAGGTGATCAGTACTGTAGATCTCCAGGTGTCAGTGTGAGCAGGAGTGTGGAGGAGGTGATCAGTACTGTAGATCTCCAGGTGTCAGTGTGAGCAGGAGTGTGGAGGAGGTGATCATTACTGTAGATCTCCAGGTGTCAGTGTGAGCAGGAGTGTGGAGGAGGTGATCAGTACTGTAGATCTCCAGGTGTCAGTGTGAGCAGGAGCGTGGAGGAGGTGATCACTACTGTAGATCTCCAGGTGTCAGTGTGAGCAGGAATGTGGAGGAGGTGATCAGTAGACTTTAGATCTACAGTGTGAACAGACTGCAGATCTAGAGAAAGGTATAGACATTGTTGAGAATGGTGTAGTTTTCTCCTGTTTCTACCATAGGGTGGGTGTGAAATGCTGGAATTGAAATGAATCTGATAGTAGGACAGAACACAGCAGTGACTGGAATCTCTAATGTCTGTTCCCTCAGATGACCGGTCACGTGTTAAACTCAGCCTGATAAATAATGACCCTCATTCAGATTATATCAACGCCAACTACATGCCTGTAAGTCTTCTGTCATGGGGTGTAACATCAAAGATCTCATTCAATCATTTCCTCTCTACCCTGTGCTTTTGTGTTACTCTCAGTGCAGTGTTAATGTACTGGAGTGTCCAGTCAGTGTGTCTGTATTAACCCCTCTCTCTCTCAGTGCAGTGTTCATGTACTGGAGTGTCCAGTCAGTGTGTGTGTATTAACCCCTCTCTCTCTCAGTGCAGTGTTAATGTACTGGAGTGTCCAGTCAGTGTGTCTGTATGAACCCCTCTCTCTCTCAGTGCAGTGTTCATGTACTGGAGTGTCCAGTCAGTGTGTGTGTATTAACCCCTCTCTCTCTCAGTGCAGTGTTCATGTACTGGAGTGTCCAGTCAGTGTGTGTGTATTAACCCCTCTCTCTCTCAGGGCTACAGCAGTAAGAGGGAGTATATCGCAGCTCAGGGTCCTCTCCCGAACACAGTGGTAGATTTCTGGAGGATGATCTGGGAGCAGAGGGTGGAGGCTGTGGTCATGCTGACTAGCTGCATGGAGGGAGGCAAGGTGAGCCGGCTGCAGATTGCACCTGCAGGTGGAGGAGTGTGTGAGAGTCTGCAGACCCTTCATGAACGGTCTCCACCGCCCGCCCAGACAGACACACAGAGTGTGCTGCTTGACTGCCCTCTCCGCGCAGGTGAAGTGTGAGCAGTACTGGCCCCTGGACTACACCCCCTGCACGTATGGGGACGTCTCGGTCACCGTCAGCTCGGAGACGAAGGAGAGCGACTGGACCCTGAGAGACTTCACTGTCAAACACGTCAGTGCCCCTGCCCTTGTCCCTGCCCTTGTCCTTGTCTCTGTCCTTGTCTCTGTCCTTGTCCCTGTCCCTGCCCTTGTCCCTGCCCTTGGCTTTGTGTCACGCCTTGCCCTTGTCCCTGTCCCTGCCCTTGTCCCTGTCCCTGCCCTTGTCCTTGTCCCTTGCCCTTGTCTCTGCCCTTGTCTCTGCCCTTGTCCCTGTCCTTGGCTTTGTGTCACGCCTTGCCCTTGTCCCTGTCCCTGTCCCTGTCCTTGTCTCTTGTCCCTTGCCCTTGTCCCTTGCCCCTTGCCCTTGTCCCTGTCCTTGGCTTTGTGTCACGCCTTGTCCCTGTCCCTGTCCCTGTCCTTGTCCCTTGTCCCTGCCCTTGTCCCTGTGCACCTGCCCCTGGCTCTCGGCTTCGCCCTGCCGCGCCCTGCGCGTGTGTCAATCGCTCCCTGGACCGGCCGCAGCGCTAACGAGCTCCCATCTCGTCCCGCGTGACGAGAAGCCACCGACTGCCCACCGAACCGGACCCCGTAGTCGGGGCTTCGGCGAGGCCAGGTGGGCTTCCGGTTGTGGGTTCGAATCCCGAGCGGGACGCTGCTGCCCTCCCTGCGGGATTTTATTCCGAAGAGGATTCCAGCGCCACCCCTGTCCTCCGGTGCCTCACGGGGCAGGAGCGCGCTGCTTCCTGAAAGCCTGGCCCGGGGCAGGTCCGCCGCCCCTCGTCTCGAACCCGTGGCGCTCCGAGCGGCCCACGAGATCCGGGCCACACGGCGTGACGACCCGGGCGGGCGGGGCGTCGGTCCCGCCTGCGCCCCCTCGGCCTCCTGGGGCGTTTTAGACCAGAGGTGGCTCCCCGTCCACCCCCGGGCCCACACTGGGCGGTCCGCAGTCCCTGCTGGGTTTCTCTCCGCCCTGCTCCGGGTTCTGGCCTCTGTTCTGCCCCCGGCTGGCTCGGGTCTGGGGTCTCGGGTCTGGGGTCTGGGGTCTGGGGTCTCGGGTCTCGGGTCTCGGGTCTCGGGTCTCGGGTCTCGGGTCTGGGGTCTGGGGTCTGGGGTCTGGGGTCTGGGGTCTCGGGTCTGGCGTCTGGCGCCTGGCGTCTGGCGTCTCGGGTCTCGGGTCTCGGGTCTCGGGTCTCGGGTCTCGGGTCTCGGGTCTCCGGTCTGGGGTCTGGGGTCTGGGGTCTCGGGTCTGGGGTCTGGGGTCTCGGGTGGGGTCTGGGGTCTGGGGTCTGGCGTCTCGGGTCTGGCGTCTCGGGTCTCGGGTCTCGTGTCTAGGGTCTGGGGTCTGGGGTCCCGGGTCTGGGGTCTGGGGTCTGGCGTCTGGCGTCTGGCGTCTGGCGTCTCGGGTCTCGGGTCTCGGGTCTCGGGTCTCGGGTCTCGGGTCTCGGGTCTGGGGTCTGGGGTCTGGGGTCTGGGGTCTCGGGTCTGGGGTCTCGTGTCTCGTGTCTCGTGTCTCGTGTCTCGTGTCTCGTGTCTCGGCTCTGGGCTCTGCTCGCTCCCTGCTGCGGCCTGACCGCCTTTCGGGCCGTACCAGCCTGTCCTCTCCCTGCACCCTCCTGCTGTCTCCTGCCCTGTCGCTTCTCTTCGCCAAGACCGGCGGTTCTGAGCCTCGCGGAACCCGCCGGCCGAACCCGGAGCGAAGCCGGGTTCCCTTCTCCTTCCACCGAGCTGCCCAGCGCGACAGACGGTGACCAGCTCTCCCTGCGCCAGCAGGTCAGCGCCGAGACGCGCGCGGTCAAACACTTCCACTTCGTGGCCTGGCCGGACCACGGGACACCCCTGTCCACAGAACCGGTGACCCGGTTCCGAGGGCTGATCCGACAGCACATAGAGAGGAGCTGCACAGGTGTTCCAACACTGGTCCACTGCAGGTACTGTGTGTCTGTATGAACCCCTCTCTCTCTCAGTGCAGTGTTAATGTACTGGAGTGTCCAGTCAGTGTGTGTGTATTAACCCCTCTCTCTCAGTGCAGTGTTCATGTACTGGAGTGTCCAGTCAGTGTGTCTGTATTAACCCCTCTCTCTCTCAGTGCAGTGTTAATGTACTGGAGTGTCCAGTCAGTGTGTCTGTATTAACCCCTCTCTCTCTCAGTGCAGTGTTCATGTACTGGAGTGTCCAGTCAGTGTGTCTGTATGAACCCCTCTCTCTCTCAGTGCAGTGTTCATGTACTGGAGTGTCCAGTCAGTGTGTCTGTATTAACCCCTCTCTCTCTCTCTCTCTCTCGCAGTGCTGGTGTAGGGCGGACAGGTACTTTAATCGCCCTGGATGTTCTCCTGCAGCAGATGGAGGAAGAAAAGACACTGGGGGTCAAAGCCTTTGTCCACAAGATGAGGCTCCACAGGCCTCTCATGGTGCAGACAGAGGTGAGACCAACACTGTGATACAGATACTGTATACTGTCACACAGTAACGGACTGATAGACCTACTGATACACTCTCTTAGTGCAGTGTTCATGTACTGGAGTGTCCAGTCAGTGTGTCTGTATTAACCCCTCTCTCTCTCAGTGCAGTGTTCATGTACTGGAGTGTCTCGTCAGTGTGTCTGTATTAACCCCTCTCTCTCTCAGTGCAGTGTTCATGTACTGGAGTGTCCAGTCAGTGTGTGTGTATTAACCCCTCTCTCTCTCAGTGCAGTGTTCATGTACTGGAGTGTCCAGTCAGTTTGTGTGTATTAACCCCTCTCTCTCTCAGTGCAGTGTTCATGTACTGGAGTGTCCAGTCAGTGTGTGTGTATTAACCCCTCTCTCTCTCAGTGCAGTGTTCATGTACTGGAGTGTCCAGTCAGTGTGTCTGTATTAACCCCTCTCTCTCTCAGTGCAGTGTTAATGTACTGGAGTGTCCAGTCAGTGTGTGTGTATTAACCCCTCTCTCTCTCAGTGCAGTGTTCATGTACTGGAGTGTCCAGTCAGTGTGAACCCCTCTCTCTCTCAGTGCAGTGTTCATGTACTGGAGTGTCCAGTCGGGGTGTCTGTACTAACCTGGCCGTCTCCGCGTTCAGGTTCAGTACATCTTCCTGCACCAGTGTCTGCTCAACGTCCTGCGGTCCAGGGCGGCGCCGGGGCGGGAGGAGATCCTGTACGAGAACATGCTCTACATGAACGCCACCGCGCTGCAGGAGCTCGGCCCGCCCGGCCAGGACGCCTGCTGAGGCCCGCGAGACGCCCGCGAGACGACCGCGCTTCGCCTGGCCCTGCTTCTGATCCGCCCTCTCCTCTAGCTCTGCAGCCCTTCGCCCCTCTTGCTGGTCCTGTGACTCGCAGCCCGCGGGTCCCGGGTCCGAACCTTCTGCGTGGAGCGCGCACGTTCTCCCAGGTGACCTCCCAGCTGCCTCGGACACACTGCCCCGCCCGCGCCTGACCGCTGCGATCCTCATCCCCCCATCATGCCTCTCTGCAGGGGGACAGCTGAACCCCCAGGACTGGTCCTGATGCTCCGTGCCCGACTCTCGGAGAAGATCCCACCTCCCGCTCCCCTGAACACACACACACACACACACACACACACACACACACACACACACACACACACCAGGGCCAGTCCATCACAGGGCACACACACACACACACACACACACACACACACACACACACACACACACACACACACTCACCAGGGCCAGTCTGTCACAGGACACACACACACACACACACCAGGGCCAGTCCATCGCAGGACACACACACACACACACACACACACACACACACACACACACACACACACACACACACACACACACACACACCCCATCAGTGTTTCTGGGCGGTTGCCGGTTGCTGTAAAACAAACGCCCGGCCCGAAACGAGGGGACCCGTGGACTGGACTGGAGTGGACGAGACAGGACAGGCCGGCCCGGCCCGTCGCCACCTCATCGGAACCGGCGGAACCGGCGCCGGGATCACGGGCCAGATCGCAGCTCCGTCTGCTGCTGCTGTGACCCAGCCAGGCCGGTTCCGCGGCCTGCAGCCCAGGAGGACACGGGTGGGACACCCCACACCCACGGGGCACCGAGGAACGGCTTTTTTTTTCTTCTCTTTAACCGAAACGCGTGTTTGCGGTCCTGGGGCCCGGGGCTCCCAGTCACGAACCGGCAATAAATAATTCCTCTTCCCGCGATGGCAGCGCCCCCTGGTGCCCTGGTTTTCATTTCAGTCGGCGTGTCGGAGTGTGTGTCGTGCGTCACACTCCCCCCCGAGCTCCAGTACTCCCCCCGTGCGAGACTCTGCAGCGCCCTTACAGACCTGCTGCTCCACAGGGGATAATAATAATAATAATAATAATAATTATAATAATAATAATAATAATAATAACTGCTTACACTTATATAGCGCTTTTCTGGACACTCCACTCAAAACGCTGTACAGGTAATGGGGATCCCCTCCACCCCCACCAGTGTGCAGCCCCACCTGGATGATGCGACGGCAGCCATAGTGCGCCAGAACGCTCCCCACACACCAGCTCTCAGTGGGGAGGAGAGCAGAGTAGTGAAGCCAGTTCATAGAGGGGGGTTATTAGAAGGCCATGATTGATAAGGGCCAATGGGGAATTTGTCCAGGACACTGGGGTTACACCCCTACTCTTTTTAAGAAGCGCCCTGGGACTTTTAACGACCACAGAGAGTCAGGACCTCGGTTTTACGTCTCATCCGAAGGACGGCGCCTGTTTACAGTACAGTGTCCCCGTCACTATACTGGGGCATTAGGACCCACATGGACTGCAGGGTGAGCGCCCCCTGCTGGCCCCACTCACACCTCTCCCAGCAGTAGCCTCAGCTCTCCCAGCAGTCTCCCCTCCAGGTACTGGCCAGGCCCACACTGCTGGGCTCCAGTGGGGCTGTGAGCTGGGTGAGAGCGCCCCCTGCTGGCCCCACTCACACCTCTCCCAGGAGTCTCCCCTCCAGGTACTGACCAGGCTCACACTGCTGGGCTCCAGTGGGGCTGTGAGCTGGGTGAGAGCGCCCCCTGCTGGCCCCACTCACACCTCTCCCAGCAGCAGCCTCAGCTCTCCCAGGAGTCTCCCCTCCAGGTACTGACCAGGCCCACACTGCTGGGCTCCAGTGGGGCTGTGAGCTGGGTGAGAGCGCCCCCTGCTGGCCCCACTCACACCTCTCCCAGGAGTCTCCCCTCCAGGTACTGACCAGGCTCACACTGCTGGGCTCCAGTGGGGCTGTGAGCTGGGTGAGAGCGCCCCCTGCTGGCCCCACTCACACCTCTCCCAGCAGCAGCCTCAGCTCTCCCAGGAGTCTCCCCTCCAGGTACTGACCAGGCCCACACTGCTGGGCTCCAGTGGGCAGCCAGTTGTGAGCTGCAGGGCGATATGGCTCCTGGCTACAGCATCCCAGGCCAGAGTGGCTAAGCACGTTAAATTCACGACACCTCCCGCCCGGGCCCCTGGCTGCCCCTCCCCTGATCAGTCGACCGCGGAAATACTCGTTTTCCCAGCCGCGGAAGAGTCAGGCCGAGATTCACAACTAGTGCGCTGCTGCGGGACTTGATCAATCCCCGGACTCTGACGTCCTGGGCCTCTGCGCGGTTTCTGCTGTTCTCTTGACTCGTCCTGCGCGCAGCGCTGTCGGGAGCACAGGCAGAGAGCACCCCCGGCTTCAGAGCCCTGTGTCGCCGTGACGGGGGCCCGTATAGATATCCCTGCGGGCTTGCCCAGAGACCCAACACACCTCCACAGGCGCAGGTGTTCACGGAGAACTGCTCTCACGGCAGGGAAGCAGGCGGGCTTTAAACAGGTCCCATGGTCCCTCTCTCACGCGTGTCCTGTGTCCACTCACTGTGTCCACTCAGCAGGCCTGGAAGGGCCCGGAAGAGGCCTCGCCGGACTAGGAATACCTGCAGTTTGTTTCCGTCTCAAGCCCGGGGTTCCACCTGCTGCTGCCGTGTTCTGGGAGCTGGGGGCGCAGCTCAGATCGGCCTTGTTGTTACCCGGCCAGCGGAGGGTTCGGCTGGGGCCCGGAGGGCGCGGTTCCGCCGCCGTGCGTGTCGGCCCGGCTCGCGGTCTGGTTCCGCCTTTAAAACCCGCCAGAGCGGAGCCGAGCCGAGCCGCGGGCCGAGCCCCGAGCGACAGGCAGGGACAGAAAGACCAAGCTCCCGCTCTGAAAGTCTGGGAGAAATCCCCAAATCAGGGAAGACCACCAGGCTCGGGAAGACGCACCCCAGGACTAGCCCAGCGCCTCGTTTTCTGCTTCCGGGGGGCGTCTGATCTCCCGCGCCTCCACCAGCACCCCCCACACTCATAACACAGAGCAGACCGGCCCAACGTTTTATTTCGAGTCTGATTTTTATACATAGGCAACCCATCGAACCAGAGGGGAAAGTGGAGAAAAAAAATTAAAATGAAATCCGAAGAATTAAATTCGCACCAAACAACGACATTCGCGTGAAAACATTCTTAAGGCCCCACGTCCGGAAGAGGAAGGAGAATCAAGAGAAAGTTGGATCGGCACTTCCTGCTCCTGTTCGAGGTCGTGTGAGCACCCAGATCGGGGCAGAAGACGGGGTGCGGGCTGGGCCGCCCGGAGCAGAGGCGTCGCTCCCGTCAGGGGGAGAGGAGCACCTCCACGGGGGTCTTCTTCTGTTGGTGTCGGAGCAGGAGGAGTTTGATTACAGGGGCCTGGAGCTTTAATCGAGGAGCTGGTCGGCGAGATCGTCTCCGCCGCGCCTGCGAAGCCGAGGGGAGAAACCGGTTAGCGATCTCGAGCGCCTGATTCCCCCCCGGTGCGAACAGGGTCATGTTGTGTTACGAGAGCTTCTGATTTGAAAAAAAAAAACAAGAAACCGTTATTTAGAAAAGTCGACTTCACTGGCTGGGAGTGAGACTGTGAGAATCGTCTCGTGCGATTTTCCTTAGGTGAAACCAGCGTTGTGTCTGAAACTCGGGCGTTTGTTAGAATCATCGCTCGACAGCCGATCCCCTAACACGCGTGACCTTTCACCCTCGGCGCTTGCACAGAGGACTCGGTCCATCGCTCGCAGGCACGCTGGGGAGGGCTGAGTTCGGGAGAGGAACCAGCGCACGGCTGGTTTCAAATCCCCAAATCCACAGCTGGAAGAAACAGTGAAGCCCAAGACGTGTCCCCTATACACGCAGCAGAGAGAGACTGCGGGGCTCCACAGCCAGCAGAACGTACCTGAAACGGCGCGTCTTCCTCCGACGAATGAGGAAGACGATCAGAGCGAAGACCACAAGGCCTCCGATCACCACCCCTGCAATCACTGGTGCAGAGAGAGAGAGATGGAGAGGAGTGAATACTGGCACACTGACTGACTCACACTGGTATCTCTCTCTCTGTTTCACTGCTCTGTCCCTCTGTTCACTGGTATCTCTCTCTCTGTTTCACTGCTCTGTCCCTCTGTTCACTGGTATCTCTCTCTCTCTGTTTCACTGCTCTGTCCCTCTGTTCACTGGTATCTCTCTCTCTGTTTCACTGCTCTGTCCCTCTGTTCACTGGTATCTCTCTCTCTGTTTCACTGCTCTGTCCCTCTGTTCACTGGTATCTCTCTCTCTCTGTTTCACTGCTCTGTCCCTCTGTTCACTGGTATCTCTCTCTCTGTTTCACTGCTCTGTCCCTCTGTTCACTGGTATCTCTCTCTCTCTGTTTCACTGCTCTGTCCCTCTGTTCACTGGTATCTCTCTCTCTCTGTTTCACTGCTCTGTCCCTCTGTTCACTGGTATCTCTCTCTCTGTTTCACTGCTCTGTCCCTCTGTTCACTGGTATCTCTCTCTCTCCTGTTTCACTGCTCTGTCCCTCTGTTCACTGGTATCTCTCTCTGTTTCACTGCTCTGTCCCTCTGTTCACTGGTATCTCTCTCCTGTTTCACTGCTCTGTCCCCTCTGTTCACTGGTATCTCTCTCTCTGTTTCACTGCTCTGTCCCTCTGTTCACTGGTATCTCTCTCTCTGTTTCACTGCTCTGTCCCTCTGTTCACTGGTATCTCTCTCTCTCTGTTTCACTGCTCTGTCCCTCTGTTCACTGGTATCTCTCTCTCTGTTTCACTGCTCTGTCCCCTCTGTTCACTGGTATCTCTCTCTCTGTTTCACTGCTCTGTCCCTCTGTTCACTGGTATCTCTCTCTCTGTTTCACTGCTCTGTCCCTCTGTTCACTGGTATCTCTCTCTGTTTCACTGCTCTGTCCCTCTGTTCACTGGTATCTCTCTCTCTGTTTCACTGCTCTGTCCCTCTGTTCACTGGTATCTCTCTCTCTGTTTCACTGCTCTGTCCCTCTGTTCACTGGTATCTCTCTCTCTGTTTCACTGCTCTGTCCCTCTGTTCACTGGTATCTCTCTCTCTGTTTCACTGCTCTGTCCCCTCTGTTCACTGGTATCTCTCTCTCTGTTTCACTGCTCTGTCCCTCTGTTCACTGGTATCTCTCTCTGTTTCACTGCTCTGTCCCTCTGTTCACTGGTATCTCTCTCTCTGTTTCACTGCTCTGTCCCTCTGTTCACTGGTATCTCTCTCTCTCTGTTCCACTGCTCTGTCCCTCTGTTCACTGGTATCTCTCTCTCTGTTTCACTGCTCTGTCCCTCTGTTCACTGGTATCTCTCTCTCTCTGTTTCACTGCTCTGTCCCTCTGTTCACTGGTATTTCTCTCTCTGTTTCACTGCTCTGTCCCTCTGTTCACTGGTATCTCTCTCTCTGTTTCACTGCTCTGTCCCTCTGTTCACTGGTATCTCTCTCTCTGTTTCACTGCTCTCTCCCTCTGTTCACTGGTATCTCTCTCTCTGTTTCACTGCTCTGTCCCCTCTGTTCACTGGTATCTCTCTCTCTGTTTCACTGCTCTGTCCCCTCTGTTCACTGGTATCTCTCTCTCTCTGTTCCACTGCTCTGTCCCTCTGTTCACTGGTATCTCTCTCTCCTGTTTCACTGCTCTGTCCCTCTGTTCACTGGTATCTCTCTCTCTCTGTTTCACTGCTCTGTCCCTCTGTTCACTGGTATCTCTCTCTCTGTTTGACTGCTCTGTCCCTCTGTTCACTGGTATCTCTCTCTCCTGTTTCACTGCTCTGTCCCTCTGTTCACTGGTATCTCTCTCCTGTTTCACTGCTCTGTCCCTCTGTTCACTGGTATCTCTCTCTCTGTTTCACTGCTCTGTCCCTCTGTTCACTGGTATCTCTCTCCTGTTTCACTGCTCTGTCCCCTCTGTTCACTGGTATCTCTCTCTCTGTTTCACTGCTCTGTCCCTCTGTTCACTGGTATCTCTCTCTCTCTGTTTCACTGCTCTGTCCCTCTGTTCACTGGTATCTCTCTCTCTGTTTCACTGCTCTGTCCCTCTGTTCACTGGTATCTCTCTCTCTCTGTTTCACTGCTCTGTCCCTCTGTTCACTGGTATCTCTCTCTCTCTGTTTCACTGCTCTGTCCCTCTGTTCACTGGTATCTCTCTCTCTGTTTCACTGCTCTGTCCCTCTGTTCACTGGTATCTCTCTCTCTCCTGTTTCACTGCTCTGTCCCTCTGTTCACTGGTATCTCTCTCTGTTTCACTGCTCTGTCCCTCTGTTCACTGGTATCTCTCTCCTGTTTCACTGCTCTGTCCCCTCTGTTCACTGGTATCTCTCTCTCTGTTTCACTGCTCTGTCCCTCTGTTCACTGGTATCTCTCTCTCTGTTTCACTGCTCTGTCCCTCTGTTCACTGGTATCTCTCTCTCTCTGTTTCACTGCTCTGTCCCTCTGTTCACTGGTATCTCTCTCTCTGTTTCACTGCTCTGTCCCCTCTGTTCACTGGTATCTCTCTCTCTGTTTCACTGCTCTGTCCCTCTGTTCACTGGTATCTCTCTCTCTGTTTCACTGCTCTGTCCCTCTGTTCACTGGTATCTCTCTCTGTTTCACTGCTCTGTCCCTCTGTTCACTGGTATCTCTCTCTCTGTTTCACTGCTCTGTCCCTCTGTTCACTGGTATCTCTCTCTCTGTTTCACTGCTCTGTCCCTCTGTTCACTGGTATCTCTCTCTCTGTTTCACTGCTCTGTCCCTCTGTTCACTGGTATCTCTCTCTCTGTTTCACTGCTCTGTCCCCTCTGTTCACTGGTATCTCTCTCTCTGTTTCACTGCTCTGTCCCTCTGTTCACTGGTATCTCTCTCTGTTTCACTGCTCTGTCCCTCTGTTCACTGGTATCTCTCTCTCTGTTTCACTGCTCTGTCCCTCTGTTCACTGGTATCTCTCTCTCTCTCTGTTCCACTGCTCTGTCCCTCTGTTCACTGGTATCTCTCTCTCTGTTTCACTGCTCTGTCCCTCTGTTCACTGGTATCTCTCTCTCTCTGTTTCACTGCTCTGTCCCTCTGTTCACTGGTATTTCTCTCTCTGTTTCACTGCTCTGTCCCTCTGTTCACTGGTATCTCTCTCTCTGTTTCACTGCTCTGTCCCTCTGTTCACTGGTATCTCTCTCTCTGTTTCACTGCTCTGTCCCTCTGTTCACTGGTATCTCTCTCTCTGTTTCACTGCTCTGTCCCCTCTGTTCACTGGTATCTCTCTCTCTGTTTCACTGCTCTGTCCCCTCTGTTCACTGGTATCTCTCTCTCTCTGTTCCACTGCTCTGTCCCTCTGTTCACTGGTATCTCTCTCTCCTGTTTCACTGCTCTGTCCCTCTGTTCACTGGTATCTCTCTCTCTCTCTGTTTCACTGCTCTGTCCCTCTGTTCACTGGTATCTCTCTCTCTGTTTCACTGCTCTGTCCCTCTGTTCACTGGTATCTCTCTCTCCTGTTTCACTGCTCTGTCCCTCTGTTCACTGGTATCTCTCTCCTGTTTCACTGCTCTGTCCCTCTGTTCACTGGTATCTCTCTCTCTGTTTCACTGCTCTGTCCCTCTGTTCACTGGTATCTCTCTCCTGTTTCACTGCTCTGTCCCCTCTGTTCACTGGTATCTCTCTCTCTGTTTCACTGCTCTGTCCCTCTGTTCACTGGTATCTCTCTCTCTGTTTCACTGCTCTGTCCCTCTGTTCACTGGTATCTCTCTCTCTGTTTCACTGCTCTGTCCCTCTGTTCACTGGTATCTCTCTCTCTGTTTCACTGCTCTGTCCCTCTGTTCACTGGTATCTCTCTCTCTGTTTCACTGCTCTGTCCCTCTGTTCACTGGTATCTCTCTCTCTGTTTCACTGCTCTGTCCCTCTGTTCACTGGTATCTCTCTCTCTGTTTCACTGCTCTGTCCCTCTGTTCACTGGTATCTCTCTCTCTCTGTTTCACTGCTCTGTCCCCTCTGTTCACTGGTATCTCTCTCTCTGTTTCACTGCTCTGTCCCTCTGTTCACTGGTATCTCTCTCTCTGTTTCACTGCTCTGTCCCTCTGTTCACTGGTATCTCTCTCTCTGTTTCACTGCTCTGTCCCTCTGTTCACTGGTATCTCTCTCTCTGTTTCACTGCTCTGTCCCTCTGTTCACTGGTATCTCTCTCTCTCTGTTTCACTGCTCTGTCCCTCTGTTCACTGGTATCTCTCTCTCTGTTTCACTACTCTGTCCCTCTGTTCACTGGTATCTCTCTCTCTCTGTTTCACTGCTCTGTCCCTCTGTTCACTGGTATCTCTCTCTCTGTTTCACTGCTCTGTCCCTCTGTTCACTGGTATCTCTCTCTCTGTTTCACTGCTCTGTCCCTCTGTTCACTGGTATCTCTCTCTCTGTTTCACTGCTCTGTCCCTCTGTTCACTGGTATCTCTCTCTCTGTTTCACTGCTCTGTCCCTCTGTTCACTGGTATCTCTCTCTCTGTTTCACTGCTCTGTCCCCTCTGTTCACTGGTATCTCTCTCTCTGTTTCACTGCTCTGTCCCCTCTGTTCACTGGTATCTCTCTCTCTGTTTCACTGCTCTGTCCCTCTGTTCACTGGTATCTCTCTCTCTGTTTCACTGCTCTGTCCCTCTGTTCACTGGTATCTCTCTCTCTGTTTCACTGCTCTGTCCCCCTGTTCACTGGTATCTCTCTCTCTCTGTTTCACTGCTCTGTCCCTCTGTTCACTGGTATCTCTCTCTCTGTTTCACTGCTCTGTCCCTCTGTTCACTGGTATCTCTCTCTCTGTTTCACTGCTCTGTCCCTCTGTTCACTGGTATCTCTCTCTCTGTTTCACTGCTCTGTCCCTCTGTTCACTGGTATCTCTCTCTCTGTTTCACTGCTCTGTCCCTCTGTTCACTGGTATCTCTCTCTCTGTTTCACTGCTCTGTCCCTCTGTTCACTGGTATCTCTCTCTCTGTTTCACTGCTCTGTCCCTCTGTTCACTGGTATCTCTCTCTCTCTGTTTCACTGCTCTGTCCCTCTGTTCACTGGTATCTCTCTCTCCTGTTTCACTGCTCTGTCCCCTCTGTTCACTGGTATCTCTCTCTCTGTTTCACTGCTCTGTCCCTCTGTTCACTGGTATCTCTCTCTCTGTTTCACTGCTCTGTCCCTCTGTTCACTGGTATCTCTCTCTCTGTTTCACTGCTCTGTCCCTCTGTTCACTGGTATCTCTCTCTCTGTTTCACTGCTCTGTCCCTCTGTTCACTGGTATCTCTCTCTCTGTTTCACTGCTCTGTCCCTCTGTTCACTGGTATCTCTCTCTCTGTTTCACTGCTCTGTCCCTCTGTTCACTGGTATCTCTCTCTCTGTTTCACTGCTCTGTCCCTCTGTTCACTGGTATCTCTCTCTCTGTTTCACTGCTCTGTCCCCTCTGTTCACTGGTATCTCTCTCTCTGTTTCACTGCTCTGTCCCTCTGTTCACTGGTATCTCTCTCTCTGTTTCACTGCTCTGTCCCTCTGTTCACTGGTATCTCTCTCTCTGTTTCACTGCTCTGTCCCTCTGTTCACTGGTATCTCTCTCCTGTTTCACTGCTCTGTCCCTCTGTTCACTGGTATCTCTCTCTCTGTTTCACTGCTCTGTCCCCTCTGTTCACTGGTATCTCTCTCTCTGTTTCACTGCTCTGTCCCTCTGTTCACTGGTATCTCTCTCCTGTTTCACTACTCTGTCCCTCTGTTCACTGGTATCTCTCTCTCTGTTTCACTGCTCTGTCCCTCTGTTCACTGGTATCTCTCTCTCTCTCTGTTTCACTGCTCTGTCCCTCTGTTCACTGGTATCTCTCTCTCTGTTTCACTGCTCTGTCCCTCTGTTCACTGGTATCTCTCTCTCTGTTTCACTGCTCTGTCCCTCTGTTCACTGGTATCTCTCTCTCTCTGTTTCACTGCTCTGTCCCTCTGTTCACTGGTATCTCTCTCTCTCTGTTTCACTGCTCTGTCCCCTCTGTTCACTGGTATCTCTCTCTCTGTTTCACTGCTCTGTCCCTCTGTTCACTGGTATCTCTCTCCTGTTTCACTGCTCTGTCCCTCTGTTCACTGGTATCTCTCTCTCTCTGTTTCACTGCTCTGTCCCTCTGTTCACTGGTATCTCTCTCCTGTTTCACTGCTCTGTCCCTCTGTTAACTGGTATCTCTCTCTCTCTGTTTCACTGCTCTGTCCCTCTGTTCACTGGTATCTCTCTCTCTGTTTCACTGCTCTGTCCCTCTGTTCACTGGTATCTCTCTCTCTGTTTCACTGCTCTGTCCCTCTGTTCACTGGTACTGTATCTCTGTTTCACTGCTCTGTCCCCTCTGTTCACTGGTATCTCTCTCTCTGTTTCACTGCTCTGTCCCTCTGTTCACTGGTATCTCTCTCCTGTTTCACTGCTCTGTCCCTCTGTTCACTGGTATCTCTCTCCTGTTTCACTGCTCTGTCCCTCTGTTCACTGGTATCTCTCTCTCTCTGTTTCACTGCTCTGTCCCCTCTGTTCACTGGTATCTCTCTCTCTGTTTCACTGCTCTGTCCCTCTGTTCACTGGTATCTCTCTCTCTGTTTCACTGCTCTGTCCCTCTGTTCACTGGTATCTCTCTCCTGTTTCACTGCTCTGTCCCTCTGTTCACTGGTATCTCTCTCTCTGTTTCACTGCTCTGTCCCCTCTGTTCACTGGTATCTCTCTCTCTGTTTCACTGCTCTGTCCCTCTGTTCACTGGTATCTCTCTCCTGTTTCACTACTCTGTCCCTCTGTTCACTGGTATCTCTCTCTCTGTTTCACTGCTCTGTCCCTCTGTTCACTGGTATCTCTCTCTCTCTCTGTTTCACTGCTCTGTCCCTCTGTTCACTGGTATCTCTCTCTCTGTTTCACTGCTCTGTCCCTCTGTTCACTGGTATCTCTCTCTCTGTTTCACTGCTCTGTCCCTCTGTTCACTGGTATCTCTCTCTCTCTGTTTCACTGCTCTGTCCCTCTGTTCACTGGTATCTCTCTCTCTCTGTTTCACTGCTCTGTCCCCTCTGTTCACTGGTATCTCTCTCTCTGTTTCACTGCTCTGTCCCTCTGTTCACTGGTATCTCTCTCCTGTTTCACTGCTCTGTCCCTCTGTTCACTGGTATCTCTCTCTCTCTGTTTCACTGCTCTGTCCCTCTGTTCACTGGTATCTCTCTCCTGTTTCACTGCTCTGTCCCTCTGTTAACTGGTATCTCTCTCTCTCTGTTTCACTGCTCTGTCCCTCTGTTCACTGGTATCTCTCTCTCTGTTTCACTGCTCTGTCCCTCTGTTCACTGGTATCTCTCTCTCTGTTTCACTGCTCTGTCCCTCTGTTCACTGGTACTGTATCTCTGTTTCACTGCTCTGTCCCCTCTGTTCACTGGTATCTCTCTCTCTGTTTCACTGCTCTGTCCCTCTGTTCACTGGTATCTCTCTCCTGTTTCACTGCTCTGTCCCTCTGTTCACTGGTATCTCTCTCCTGTTTCACTGCTCTGTCCCTCTGTTCACTGGTATCTCTCTCTCTCTGTTTCACTGCTCTGTCCCCTCTGTTCACTGGTATCTCTCTCTCTGTTTCACTGCTCTGTCCCTCTGTTCACTGGTATCTCTCTCTCTGTTTCACTGCTCTGTCCCTCTGTTCACTGGTATCTCTCTCTCTCTGTTTCACTGCTCTGTCCCTCTGTTCACTGGTATCTCTCTCTCTGTTTCACTGCTCTGTCCCTCTGTTCACTGGTATCTCTCTCTCTGTTTCACTGCTCTGTCCCTCTGTTCACTGGTATCTCTCTCTCTGTTTCACTGCTCTGTCCCTCTGTTCACTGGTATCTCTCTCTCTGTTTCACTGCTCTGTCCCTCTGTTCACTGGTATCTCTCTCTCTGTTTCACTGCTCTGTCCCTCTGTTCACTGGTATCTCTCTCTGTTTCACTGCTCTGTCCCTCTGTTCACTGGTATCTCTCTCTCTCTGTTTCACTGCTCTGTCCCTCTGTTCACTGGTATCTCTCTCTCTGTTTCACTGCTCTGTCCCTCTGTTCACTGGTATCTCTCTCTCTGTTTCACTGCTCTGTCCCTCTGTTCACTGGTATCTCTCTCTCTCTGTTTCACTGCTCTGTCCCTCTGTTCACTGGTATCTCTCTCTCTGTTTCACTGCTCTGTCCCTCTGTTCACTGGTATCTCTCTCTCTGTTTCACTGCTCTGTCCCTCTGTTCACTGGTATCTCTCTCTCTGTTTCACTGCTCTGTCCCTCTGTTCACTGGTATCTCTCTCTCTGTTTCACTGCTCTGTCCCTCTGTTCACTGGTATCTCTCTCTCTGTTTCACTGCTCTGTCCCTCTGTTCACTGGTATCTCTCTCTCTGTTTCACTGCTCTGTCCCTCTGTTCACTGGTATCTCTCTCTCTGTTTCACTGCTCTGTCCCTCTGTTCACTGGTATCTCTCTCTCTGTTTCACTGCTCTGTCCCTCTGTTCACTGGTATCTCTCTCTCTGTTTCACTGCTCTGTCCCTCTGTTCACTGGTATCTCTCTCTGTTTCACTGCTCTGTCCCTCTGTTCACTGGTATCTCTCTCTCTGTTTCACTGCTCTGTCCCCTCTGTTCACTGGTATCTCTCTCTCTGTTTCACTGCTCTGTCCCTCTGTTCACTGGTATCTCTCTCTCTGTTTCACTGCTCTGTCCCTCTGTTCACTGGTATCTCTCTCTCTCTGTTTCACTGCTCTGTCCCTCTGATCACTGGTATCTCTCTCTCTCTGTTTCACTACTCTGTCCCTCTGTTCACTGGTATCTCTCTCTCTGTTTCACTGCTCTGTCCCTCTGTTCACTGGTATCTCTCTCTCTGTTTCACTGCTCTGTCCCTCTGTTCACTGGTATCTCTCTCCTGTTTCACTGCTCTGTCCCTCTGTTCACTGGTATCTCTCTCTCTGTTTCACTGCTCTGTCCCTCTGTTCACTGGTATCTCTCTCTCTGTTTCACTGCTCTGTCCCTCTGTTCACTGGTATCTCTCTCCTGTTTCACTGCTCTGTCCCTCTGTTCACTGGTATCTCTCTCTCTGTTTCACTGCTCTGTCCCTCTGTTCACTGGTATCTCTCTCTCTGTTTCACTGCTCTGTCCCTCTGTTCACTGGTATCTCTCTCTCTCCTGTTTCACTGCTCTGTCCCTCTGTTCACTGGTATCTCTCTCTCTGTTTCACTGCTCTGTCCCCCTGTTCACTGGTATCTCTCTCTCCTGTTTCACTGCTCTGTCCCTCTGTTCACTGGTATCTCTCTCTCTGTTTCACTGCTCTGTCCCTCTGTTCACTGGTATCTCTCTCTCTGTTTCACTGCTCTGTCCCTCTGTTCACTGGTATCTCTCTCTCTGTTTCACTGCTCTGTCCCTCTGTTCACTGGTATCTCTCTCTCTGTTTCACTGCTCTGTCCCTCTGTTCACTGGTATCTCTCTCTCTGTTTCACTGCTCTGTCCCCTCTGTTCACTGGTATCTCTCTCTGTTTCACTGCTCTGTCCCTCTGTTCACTGGTATCTCTCTCTCTGTTTCACTGCTCTGTCCCTCTGTTCACTGGTATCTCTCTCTCTGTTTCACTGCTCTGTCCCTCTGTTCACTGGTATCTCTCTCTCTCCTGTTTCACTGCTCTGTCCCTCTGTTCACTGGTATCTCTCTCTCTGTTTCACTGCTCTGTCCCTCTGTTCACTGGTATCTCTCTCCTGTTTCACTGCTCTGTCCCCTCTGTTCACTGGTATCTCTCTCTCTGTTTCACTGCTCTGTCCCTCTGTTCACTGGTATCTCTCTCTCTGTTTCACTGCTCTGTCCCTCTGTTCACTGGTATCTCTCTCTCTGTTTCACTGCTCTGTCCCTCTGTTCACTGGTATCTCTCTCTCTGTTTCACTGCTCTGTCCCTCTGTTCACTGGTATCTCTCTCTCCTGTTTCACTGCTCTGTCCCTCTGTTCACTGGTATCTCTCTCTCTGTTTCACTGCTCTGTCCCCTCTGTTCACTGGTATCTCTCTCTCTGTTTCACTGCTCTGTCCCTCTGTTCACTGGTATCTCTCTCTCTCTGTTTCACTGCTCTGTCCCTCTGTTCACTGGTATCTCTCTCTCTGTTTCACTGCTCTGTCCCTCTGTTCACTGGTATCTCTCTCTCTGTTTCACTGCTCTGTCCCTCTGTTCACTGGTATCTCTCTCTCTCTGTTTCACTGCTCTGTCCCTCTGTTCACTGGTATCTCTCTCTCTGTTTCACTGCTCTGTCCCTCTGTTCACTGGTATCTCTCTCTCTGTTTCACTGCTCTGTCCCTCTGTTCACTGGTATCTCTCTCTCTCTGTTTCACTGCTCTGTCCCTCTGTTCACTGGTATCTCTCTCTCTGTTTCACTGCTCTGTCCCTCTGTTCACTGGTATCTCTCTCTCTGTTTCACTGCTCTGTCCCTCTGTTCACTGGTATCTCTCTCTCTCTGTTTCACTGCTCTGTCCCTCTGTTCACTGGTATCTCTCTCTCTCTGTTTCACTGCTCTGTCCCTCTGTTCACTGGTATCTCTCTCTCTCTGTTTCACTACTCTGTCCCCTCTGTTCCCTGGTTTCCCTTCTGTTCTTACCTGCTGGGTTATAGGCCTTTGCTGCAGGCACTGAGAAATAAAAAGAGATACAAAAAAGGAAGAAATTAGAATCACACCAAACTTTTAACCCCCCAAGAAAGTAAAGAACCCAGCAGACATGCAGTTTATTCCCCCACACACACGCCTGTGTTTAACTCAAAGACAGCGCAGCCATAAAGAAAACACAGCTCATGACAAGCCCTGCTTTTCTCTTCCAAACCTCAAACACAGAATTGCCCGAGCTTTCCAGAGACGTGGGTTGGGCTTAGGACAAAGGTTTCTCTCTCAGTGTGGCCCTTTAACGAGCTACATGCAAATTCTGTGTGACAGGAGCCCCGGCGCAGATAAGTGTGATGCAAGGTGGTTGCGATGAACAGACCTCACTTCCTTGTCTATTTTGTTGAGATGCAGTGGGTGGTGCCTCGTCACAGATGGAGAGAACACAGCACAACAGCTGCCTTGCTGGCCAAATTGCAAAATAAGCTACAGATATACAAAGACGAACAAGTAAGTTTGTCCTGATGAAGGCTTTTGTGCTGAAACATTGGCAGCTTTTTAAACAATGAGTGTATTTTGGAGTGTGCTTGCAGACGTCCAGATGATCCCGTTTCTTATGTTGTTTTTTCGATGGACAGCACCTTCGTGGCACACTTTTCTTCTGTTTGAAACGAGAGTCTGGCAGCCTAGAGGAGGGCTCTCTCAGCTCAGGTCCAGTAACTGAGGGCAGGACTGGGAACAGGACGACCTTGTAACTCTGCCTGGATAGCCCAGGCCTAGAGTGATCATGTTGGGTTCATTCGTAATTACAGTATGATCCAGTCCAGACTGGACCGGCCATCTCTGGACTGTAGGGGTACAGTGTGACCCAGACTGGACCGGCGATCTCTGGACTGTAGGGGTACAGCGTGACCAAGACTGGACCGGCCATCTCTGGACTGTAGGGGTTACAGTGTGACCCAGACTGGACCGGCCATCTCTGGACTGTAGGGGTACAGTGTGACCCAGACTGGACCAGTGATCTCTGGACTGTGGGGGTACAGTGTGACCCAGACTGGACCAGAAATCGCACACTGTATTACTATTATTATTGAGAGACAGGCTCACTATCTGTTCCTCAGGCTGGAACAGGAGATCACACACTATTATTATTATTGAGAGACAGGCTCACTGTCTGTTCCTCAGGCTGGGACAGGAGATCACACACTGTATTATTATTATTGAGAGACAGACTCACTGTCTGTTCCTCAGGCTGGGACAGGAGATCACACACTGTATTATTATTATTGAGAGACAGGCTCACTGTCTGTTCCTCAGGCTGGGACAGGAGATCACACACTGTATTATTATTATTGAGAGACAGGCTCACTGTCTGTTCCTCAGGCTGGGACAGAAGATCACACACTGTATTATTATTATTGAGAGACGGGCTCACTGTCTGTTCCTCAGGCTGGGACAGAAGATCACACACTGTATTATTATTATTGAGAGACAGGCTCACTGTCTGTTCCTCAGGCTGGGACAGGAGATCACACACTGTATTATTATTATTGAGAGACGGGCTCACTGTCTGTTCCTCAGGCTGGGACAGGAGATCACACACTGTATTATTATTATTGAGAGACAGGCTCACTGTCTGTTCCTCAGGCTGGGACAGGACATCACACACTGTATTATTATTATTGAGAGACAGGCTCACTGTCTGTTCCTCAGGCTGGGACAGGAGATCACACACTGTATTATTATTATTGAGAGACAGGCTCACTGTTCCTCAGGCTGGGACAGGAGATCACACACTGTATTATTATTATTGAGAGACGGGCTCACTGTCTGTTCATGGTGAGACCCCAGGCAGTGGTCCTTCTGGGGAGTCTTACCTGTTTGGAAATGACTGGTGACGGCAGAGCTGTGAATCTTGGTCCCTTCCACCATGACGTAGCTCGACACAGAGGTGCTGTAATTCACCCCAGGGGTCAGGCCCTCCAGTATCACGCTGGTACCGGACACGTTGAGCATCTGGCTCGAACCGTTGGACGTAATGTAAGTCACCTCGAAGCCCATGTAGTTTCCCTCTGTGATGGGCTCCCAGGAGATCCGGGCTCCGTCACCTGTGATGTCCTTCACTGTCACGTTCTTCGGAGTCTGGGGCGCTGAGAGCAGAGACACAGGAACGGGCTGAGACGGAGCCAGAGCCACAGTATTCGGTGCCACGTAAGGAATGTGCATTGTGTATGAAAATTGTCACACTGTACCCCCACAGTCCAGAGATCTCCGGTCCAGTCTGGGTCACACTGTACCCCTACAGTCCAGAGATCACTGGTCCAGTCTGGGTCACACTGTACCCCTCCAGTCCAGAGATCGCCGGTCCAGTCTGGGTCACACTGTACCCCCCTAGTCCAGAGATCACTGGTCCAGTCTGGGTCACACTGTACCCCCACAGTCCAGAGATCGCCGGTCCAGTCTGGGTCACACTGTACCCCTACAGTCCAGAGATCGCCGGTCCAGTCTGGGTCACACTGTACCCCTACAGTCCAGAGATCGCCGGTCCAGTCTGGGTCACACTGTACCCCTCCAGTCCAGAGATCGCCGGTCCAGTCTGGGTCACACTGTAACCCTCCAGTCCAGAGATCGCCGGTCCAGTCTGGGTCACACTGTAACCCTCCAGTCCAGAGATCGCCGGTCCAGTCTGGGTCACACTGTACCCCTACAGTCCAGAGATCGCCGGTCCAGTCTGGGTCACACTGTACCCCTACAGTCCAGAGATCGCCGGTCCAGTCTGGGTCACACTGTAACCCTCCAGTCCAGAGATCGCCGGTCCAGTCTGGGTCACACTGTACCCCTACAGTCCAGAGATCGCCGGTCCAGTCTGGGTCACACTGTAACCCCTACAGTCCGGAGATCGCCGGTCCAGTCTGGGTCACACTGTAACCCCTACAGTCCAGAGATCACCGGTCCAGTCTGGGTCACACTGTACCCCTACAGTCCAGAGATCGCCGGTCCAGTCTGGGTCACACTGTACCCCTACAGTCCAGAGATCGCCGGTCCAGTCTGGGTCACACTGTACCCCTACAGTCCAGAGATCGCCGGTCCAGTCTGGGTCACACTGTACCCCTACAGTCCAGAGATCGCCGGTCCAGTCTGGGGAACACTGTACCCCTACAGTCCAGAGATCGCCGGTCCAGTCTGGGTCACACTGTACCCCTACAGTCCAGAGATCACTGGTCCAGTCTGGGTCACACTGTACCCCTACAGTCCAGAGATCGCCGGTCCAGTCTGGGGTCTGGGCAGCGGTGACTCACGGGTGGTGGCTGTACTGGTGACGTTGGGAGAGGTGTTCCTGCCCTGTCCCACGGTGGCCACGGCGACGGTGTAGGTGCAGCCGGGCCGCAGGTCGCCGACCTCCACCGCCGTGGTGCCGACCGCGGTCCTCGCCCTCTCCGGGGAGCAGGCGCCCGAGGCGTAGACCACGTAGCCCAGCACGCAGCCCCCCGCCTGGGGCCAGCTGACGGCCAGCGCGTGGGGGCCGCGGGGGCGGGCTGTGACCTGGGACACGGCCGGCGCCTCTGTGGAGGGGAGAGGCGGGCAGGGTCAGCGCCGGGCCGGAGTCTGCAGCGCGCTCGCACCAGGACCCCCGCGGACACCCTCCTCCTCCTCCTCCTCCTCGCACCCTCCCTCCCACTTGCTCCTTCATCATCCCTCCGACCCGGCTGCCACCGAGCCATCCCGAAGAATCCCGGAGAATCCAGAGGGCGACCCCGGGCGATCCCGCCCGGCCCGGAAACCTCAGGGCCCGCCGCAACACGGAACCACCTGCCCGTTTCAGAACCGAGGCTGCCGGCTGGCGGAGGAACGCGCTCAGCCCGTTGCCCCGGGCGACTCACCGGTAGCGGCTGTGCTGGTGACCTCAGTGGAGTCTCTGCCCTCCCCCTCAGTGGTGACCCCTACAGTGTAGTTACAGCCAGGCTGCAGGTCAGGGATGTCCAGAGCAGTGCCAGTAGTGGACTTGGTGAAGCTCTGCAGGTCAGGGCCACTGACCGACACTCTGTACTGTTTGACACAGCCCCTGGCGCCCGGCCAGCTGGCGGCCAGCACTCGGGGCTTCACAGGGCGGACAGTGACCCCAGACACAGGGTCTGCATCTGCAAGGAAGAAACAAAACAGACAAATAATACAGGAAATCTGAGAGAGAGAGAGGGGTTAATACACACACACTGACTGGACACTCCAGTACATGAACACTGCACTGAGAGAGAGAGGGGTTAATACAGACACACTGACTGGACACTCCAGTACATTAACACTGCACTGAGAGAGAGAGGGGTTCATACACACACACTGACTGGACACTCCAGTACATGAACACTGCACTGCGAGCTCGGCAGACTCACCTATGGTCTTATTCAAGGAACACTGCAGTAACACCTGTGTTCCACTCTGGGCGTACAGGAAGACGGTGTAGGAACAGCCGGGGCTGAGGTCGGTGAAGGTGATCTTGTTTTTGTCGATTTTGCTGGTCTTCACCTCCTCCCCACGAACGGCGCTGGCGAGGTTGAACTGACCCTTGATCTCCCCTTCGATCGTGCCCTTGGTGGTCCAGGTCTGACTGGAGCAGTCCATCGCTGTGGGCAGAGAGCAGTGCCTGTTACACTGACCGGGGGCGGCGTGAGAGTTTGCTTCGTCTTTTAAACCCCTTTGACCCCTAGAGCTTCCTAGAGCACCACACTCGCAGGCGAGGAGAATCGTGCGTTTGTTCGAAATCCGATTCTCCTCGCAGAACGAGCTGGAGGATGAAAGGCAGCCTCCCAGCCTGAGGACCAGTGAGCCTGTCTCCCAATAATTCTCCATCTGTCCACAGTATATGTCAATAGTTTATAATATGTCTGTGTTGTAAATGTCTGTAATATGTCTGTACATTTTATTTGACTTTTATTTTTTGTTATTTCATGTGAATTTCATTATTTTATTTGCTTTGGCAACACTGATTGTACCCATCGGTCATGCTAATAAAGCACCTGGAATTGAAATTGAATTGAACTGAGAGAGAGAGACAGGCAGAGACAGTCAGAGGGAGAGGGAAGAGAGAGACGTACTTGTGACTGTGGAGAATGTGAATCCACTGCTGGTGTTCCCCTGCTCAGACACAGTGTAGAGAGTGAAGCTGAAGCGAGTCCCAGGAGAGAGCTGTCTGACCACCGCGGTCACCGGATCTCCTGTGTCTGTTATACTGGAGTCTGTCTTGGTGCCGTTGCTGAACTCCAGCCTGTAGGAGTACTGAGGGGCCGAGCCACTGGACACTCTCTTCCACTGCAGGCTGACCTGAGTGTCCGAGCGGCCGGTCACCGTCACGGACTGGACGTTGGGCAGGACGGCTGGAGAGGCACAGAGGAGGCACGATTAAATTAGGACACTTTCTCCCCTTAAACTAACTTCTTCGACTCTCCCATCGTCTAACCTCTGTGTCCAGTTCAGGGTCACAGGGGAGCAGGAGTCTATCCCAGCAAGCACCAGGCACAGGGCAGGGTACAGCCTGGACAGGACGCCAGTCCATCACAGGACAAACACAGACACACCAGGGCCAGTCCATCACTGGACACACACAGACCAGGGCCAGTCCATCACAGGACACACACAGACCAGGGCCAGTCCATCACAGGACACACACACACTCACACCACGGCCAGTCCATCACAGGACACACACACACTCAAATCACACACACTAGTGCCAGTCCATCACAGGACACACATAGACACATAGACACACACACACACACACTCACACCAGGGCCAGTCCATCACAGGACACACACACTCTCACACCAGGGCCAGTCCATCACAGGACACACGCACACACTCACACCAGGGCCAGTCCATCACAGGACACACACACACTCACACCAGGGCCAGTCCATCACAGGACACACTCACACCAGGGCCAGTCCATCACAGGACACACACACACTCACACCAGGGCCAGTCCATCACAAGTCACACACACACTCAAATCACACACACTAGGGCCAGTCCATCACAGGACACACACAGACACATAGACACACACGCACACTCACACCAGGGCCAGTCGATCACAGGACACACACACACTCACACCAGGGCCAGTCCATCACAGGACACACTCACACCAGGGCCAGTCCATCACAGGACACACACACACTCACACCAGGGCCAGTCCATCACAAGTCACACACACACTCAAATCACACACACTAGGGCCAGTCCATCACAGGACACACACAGACACATAGACACACACGCACACACACCAGGGCCAGTCGATCACAGGACACACACAGACACACACACTCACACACCAGGGCCAGTCCATCACAGGACACACACAGACACACACACTCACACACCAGGGCCAGTCCATCACAGGACACACACACTCACACCAGGGCCAGTCCATCACAGGGGACACACACACACTCACACCAGGGCCAGTCCATCACAGGGGACACATACACAAAAACACAGGGAGAACATGCAGACTCCACACAGACAGCACCCCAGGAGCCGAACCCAGATCAGGGTGACCCCCACCCTGGGGGTGCGACAGTGTGACAGGGGTGAGGGGTGGGCGGGCGCCCCAACTCACAGGTCGCTCCGGAGCCCGTGACCTCCGCCGAGTCCCTGCCCTCGCCCTCGGTGACGACGCCGGCGGTGTACCGGGAGCCGGGCCGCAGCCTGGAGAAGTACAGGCCCGTGGCCGTGGTGTTGGTCCGGAAGGACCTCCCGGGCCCAGCGAAGGACGCCCGGTACCGCCTGACGCAGCCCGGGGCGCTGGTCCAGTTCACCGACAGCTCGCTGCTGCTGAGGAGGTGCACCGTGACCTCCGGCACCTGGGCGGCGTCTGGAAGAGAGAGAGAGAGAGACGGGCTCGCTCAGGCACACCCGGCCCGGGCCCGGCCAGCGGAGCCGCAGGTCCAGTCCCTCGGCCCGGCCGCTGCAAAATCAGGTCAGGTCGCAAATTCGCAACAGAGCGCGAGACCGCCGGCCTTGTGGAAGTGCTGCCCGCCGCCGTGTTGCAGCAGAGCCCCTCGCCGCCCTGCCTGCTCCGTAGTCCCCGCGGCCCAGGGAACGAGCGCGGGTCAGCCGCCCTGCCTGCTCCATAGTCCCCGCGGCCCAGGGAACGAGCGCGGGTCAGCCGCCCTGCCCGCTCCGTAGTCCCCGCGGCCCAGGGAACGAGCGCGGGTCAGCCGCCCTGCCCGCTCCGTAGTCCCCGCGGCCCAGGGAACGAGCGCAGGTCAGCCGCCCTGCCCGCTCCGTAGTCCCCGCGGCCCAGGGAACGAGCGCGGGTCAGCCGCCCTGCCCGCTCCGTAGTCCCCGCGGCCCGGGGAACGAGCGCAGGTCAGCCGCCCTGCCCGCTCCGTAGTCCCCGCGGCCCAGGGAACGAGCGCAGGTCAGCCGCCCTGCCCGCTCCGTAGTCCCCGCGGCCCAGGGAACGAGCGCGGGTCAGCCGCCCTGCCCGCTCCGTAGTCCCCGCGGCCCAGGGAACGAGCGCGAGTCAGCCGCCCTGCCCGCTCCGTAGTCCCCGCGGCCCGGGGAACGAGCGCAGGTCAGCCGCCCTGCCCGCTCCGTAGTCCCCGCGGCCCGGGGAACGAGCGCGGGTCAGCCGCCCTGCCCGCTCCGTAGTCCCCGCGGCCCAGGGAACGAGCGCGAGTCAGCCGCCCTGCCCGCTCCGTAGTCCCCGCGGCCCAGGGAACGAGCGCGGGTCAGCCGCCCTGCCCGCTCCGTAGTCCCCGCGGCCCAGGGAACGAGCGCAGGTCAGCCGCCCTGCCCGCTCCGTAGTCCCCGCGGCCCAGGGAACGAGCGCGGGTCAGCCGCCCTGCCCGCTCCGTAGTCCCCGCGGCCCAGGGAACGAGCGCGGGTCAGCCGCCCTGCCTGCTCCGTAGTCCCCGCGGCCCAGGGAACGAGCGCGGGTCAGCCGCCCTGCCCGCTCCGTAGTCCCCGCGGCGGCCCAGGGTGGGGGTGAAGGGCGGGGGTACAGGGTACAGGGCGGGGTACAGGGTGCAGGGTGGGAGTACAGGGTGGGGGTGCAGGGTGGGGGTACAGGGTGGGGTACAGGGTACAGGGTGGGGGTGCAGGGTGCAGGGTGGGGGTACAGGGTACAGGGTGGGGTACAGGGTGCAGGGTGGGGGTGCAGGGCGGGGGTACAGGGTGGGGTACAGGGCGCAGGGCGGGCGTCAGACTCACCCATGGAAAGGCTGAGGGAGCACTGCTCCAGCACCTGGGTGCCGCTCTGCACGAACAGAGCCAGGGTGTAGGTGCAGCCGGGGCTCAGGCTGGAGAAGGACACCCGCTG
Source organism: Lepisosteus platostomus (assembly GCF_059453375.1). Lineage (NCBI taxonomy): Eukaryota > Metazoa > Chordata > Actinopteri > Semionotiformes > Lepisosteidae > Lepisosteus > Lepisosteus platostomus. Next base: position 994,868 of record NC_142619.1, on the reverse strand, counting down.
CCCGGCGATGGCGCCGCTGAGCACTTCCTGCCCGCGCAGGGCGGTGGCGAAGTTGAACTGCCCCTCGATCTCGCCCCGCACGGTCGAGTCGGTCACGGCCCACCTCTGGCTGGAGCAGTTCAGCGCTGCGAGAGAGAGAGACAGGCCTCCGTCACCCCTGAGGAAGAAGCCCCTCCCTCCTCCTCCTCGGCGTCATCGCTGCTCGCTGTGTGTTCTGACGGCCGTCCACGAAGACAGGGCAGCTGGGGCAGTGTTCTGCACTAGGACGCATCCGTCTCCGCCGTCATGGAGCACTGGGTTGTACTGGGTTGTACTGGGTTGTACTGGGTTACTCGCCTGTTTGAATCTCAGCTGCTCTGTGTCTCAGCGCCCCACAGAAAAGACCATTCCCAACGTAACAACGCAAAGGGCTGCTTTGGCAGAGAGGCTTCTGCCTTGCTGTCTGCTCTAATGTCTCGTCCTCATCTGATCTAATCTCAGGGTGAACACCAGGGGGCGCCGGTGCGCCCAGCAGCACCGTGTGTGCAGATCTTCCAAGCTGGCTGAGGGCGCAGGAAACTGGGGTATCTGAATGTGTTGCTCACTAACCGGAACCTCCACTACACAATTAGTGTCTGGCCACGGGGACAGTGACACATTCCTGGTATCTGAACGAGCAGCTGTTGGTTTTCTCCCCGGCCTGATGGTCTGCTAATGGCCAGTTAGTTCATCGACCTGACGTGTTTTTCCCGGGGGGGAGCGCTGGGGATCTGCAGACAGTGAGCAGGGCCCGGGCTGCTCTGAAACGCAGCCAGCGCCCAGCCGGACCGGGCGGGCCTGGGCCCAGGCCGAACGAATAAATACTGCAAACAAATAAAGGAGTTTCCACTCTGGGGGAAATACTCCAGACCACGACCAGGGCCAACGCAGCCTGCCCGAGCTCGGGACTCCTCCTCTTCCTCGCTCAGGTCTGGCGCAGTCGATGAGCCGGGGGCTCCCAGATACAGCCCCTGGTGACCCCAGAACCCGGCAGGTCCGCCACAGCCCTGAATGGTGCTGGTTTCTTGCTCACTGGACCACTCGGGCCCTTCTGCAGTAATTGCAGGCGGCTCTGAGGAGAGCTTCATGAGTCACTAAGGCACGATCATGGCTTCTGCAGCCGTGAAGGCACAGAGCCAGGGGCGTTCTCCAGGGGAGGTTTCTGATCGGGAACAGGTGATCATGAACAGGTGACAGGGAGGGAGAGAGAGGCAGGGAGAGGGAGTTAGAGGGAGACAGAGAGGGAGGGAGAGAAGGATAGAGAGAGACAGTCAGAGGGAGAGTTAGAGAGGGAGAGGGAAGAGAGAGACGTACTTGTGACTGTGGAGAATGTGAATCCACTGCTGGTGCTCCCCTGCTCAGACACAGTGTAGAGAGTGAAGCTGTAGCGAGTCCCAGGAGAGAGCTGTCTGACCACCGCGGTCACCGGCTCTCCTGTGTCTGTTATACTGGAGTTTGTCTTGGTGCCGTTGCTGAACTCCAGCCTGTAGGAGCTGTTGGACACCCTGCTCCACTGCAGGCTGACCTGAGTGTCCGAGCGGCCGGTCACCGTGACGGACTGGACGTTGTCCGCGGCAGCTGGAGAGACACAGAGGTACGGAGATATACGAGCGCAGGTGGCAACGAGAAAACATTGCAAAACAATGCACCATACAGACTCTGAGCTGACGTGGAAACACACAGACACTCGTAATATCCAAAGTAGCAGAGGAGCACTGGAGCAGAGGGACACAGCAGTTATTGTTATTTAAGTGATATCTTTGTGATTTCAATGACAGAATAGTGATTTCAGTGACAGAATAGTGCTTTCAGCAATAGAACAATGATTTCAGTGACAGAATAGTAATTTCAGTGACAGGATAGTGATTTCAGTGACAGGATAGTGATTTCAGTGACAGGATGGTGATTTCAGTGACAGAGAGTGATTTCAGAGAGAGGATAGTGATTTCAGTGACAGGGTGATTTCAGAGAGAGGATAGTGATTTCAGTGACAGAATGGTGATTTCAGTGACTGAGGGTGATTTCAGAGAGAGGATAGTGATTTCAGTGACAGAGGGTGATTTCAGAGGCAGAATGGTGATTTCAGTAACAGAGGAGTGATTGCAGTGACAGGACAGTGAGATGGTGGATTGTGGGTCTGGCTGTTTTCGCTCGGAGAACAACAATTTAGCCATTGAGTTCACAGTGAAGACAGATCCTCAGAGCAGGGCTGTAACCCGTCTTCAGTTCTCACGAAGTCATACTCACGCAGTGTCTCGGCCTGGGAACACGAGAGACAGAAAAACACTTCGTTACTCGGAAACAGCGCCAGACGGAGCCACACAACAGGTCTCCCTGGGTGACAGTGGAGAAGGAATGTGGCAGAAATGTCTGGAATGCACTCTGATGGACAGACATCAGTATGAACTTCAGAAACACGCACAGAAAATACCAGGAACTTAACTCCTGACATGCACATGCACAACGTTCCCAGTGTGTGGTCTGATGAGAACCAAACTCTTGTGCAAAAGATTAAACTGCACTGATCAATCAGACTGATTGACACTCTGTAACAGTGTGACCCACCATTGGACCAGCTGTCCTCCTGGTCTGACAAAACTGGACCTGAACGACTGGACCAGCTGTCCTCCTGCTCCGACAAGACTATACTTTAACACCCGAACCAGCTCATCCGCTGTTAAACTCTCTGGAATGTTTGAGGTGCCTGTAAGGTTCAATACTCCATTCAAACAGTTTTATAAAGAAAACTGTGCTGTACTGCAGACACACTGACCCCTCCAGGACCAGGACTGGACAGCCCTGCTGCAGACACACTGACCCCTCCAGGACCAGGACTGGACAGCCCTGCTGCAGACACACTGACTGACCCCTCCAGGACCAGGACTGGACAGCCCTGCTGCAGACACACTGACCCCTCCAGGACCAGGACTGGACAGCCCTGCTACAGACACACTGACTGACCCCTCCAGGACCAGGACTGGACAGCCCTGCTGCAGACACACTGACTGACCCCTCCAGGACCAGGACTGGACAGCCCTGCTGCAGACACACTGACTCCTCCAGGACCAGGACTGGACAGCCCTGCTGCAGACACACTGACCCCTCCAGGACCAGGACTGGACAGCCCTGCTGCAGACACACTGACCCCTCCAGGACCAGGACTGGAGAGCCCTGCTGCAGACACACTGACTGACCCCTCCAGGACCAGGACTGGACAGCCCTGCTGCAGACACACTGACCCCTCCAGGACCAGGACTGGACAGCACTGCTGCAGACACACTGACCCCTCCAGGACCAGGACTGGACAGCACTGCCGCAGACACACTGACCCCTCCAGGACCAGGACTGGACAGCCCTGCTACAGACACACTGACCCCTCCAGGACCAGGACTGGACAGCCCTGCTGCAGACACACTGACTGACCCCTCCAGGACCAGGACTGGACAGCCCTGCTGCAGACACACTGACCCCTCCAGGACCAGGACTGGACAGCCCTGCTGCAGACACACTGACTGACCCCTCCAGGACCAGGACTGGACAGCCCTGCTGCAGACACACTGACCCCTCCAGGACCAGGACTGGACAGCACTGCTGCAGACACACTGACCCCTCCAGGACCAGGACTGGACAGCCCTGCTACAGACACACTGACCCCTCCAGGACCAGGACTGGACAGCACTGCTGCAGACACACTGACTGACCCCTCCAGGACCAGGACTGGACAGCCCTGCTGCAGACACACTGACTGACCCCTCCAGGACCAGGACTGGACAGCCCTGCTGCAGACACACTGACCCCTCCAGGACCAGGACTGGACAGCCCTGCTGCAGACACACTGACCCCTCCAGGACCAGGACTGGACAGCCCTGCTGCAGACACACTGACTGACCCCTCCAGGACCAGGAATGGACAGCCCTGCTGCAGACACACTGACCCCTCCAGGACCAGGACTGGACAGCCCTGCTGCAGACACACTGACCCCTCCAGGACCAGGACTGGACAGCCCTGCTGCAGACACACTGACCCCTCCAGGACCAGGACTGGAGAGCCCTGCTGCAGACACACTGACTGACCCCTCCAGGACCAGGACTGGACAGCCCTGCTGCAGACACACTGACCCCTCCAGGACCAGGACTGGACAGCACTGCTGCAGACACACTGACCCCTCCAGGACCAGGACTGGACAGCACTGCCGCAGACACACTGACCCCTCCAGGACCAGGACTGGACAGCCCTGCTACAGACACACTGACCCCTCCAGGACCAGGACTGGACAGCCCTGCTGCAGACACACTGACTGACCCCTCCAGGACCAGGACTGGACAGCCCTGCTGCAGACACACTGACCCCTCCAGGACCAGGACTGGACAGCCCTGCTGCAGACACACTGACTGACCCCTCCAGGACCAGGACTGGACAGCCCTGCTGCAGACACACTGACCCCTCCAGGACCAGGACTGGACAGCACTGCTGCAGACACACTGACCCCTCCAGGACCAGGACTGGACAGCCCTGCTACAGACACACTGACCCCTCCAGGACCAGGACTGGACAGCACTGCTGCAGACACACTGACTGACCCCTCCAGGACCAGGACTGGACAGCCCTGCTGCAGACACACTGACTGACCCCTCCAGGACCAGGACTGGACAGCCCTGCTGCAGACACACTGACCCCTCCAGGACCAGGACTGGACAGCCCTGCTGCAGACACACTGACCCCTCCAGGACCAGGACTGGACAGCCCTGCTGCAGACACACTGACTGACCCCTCCAGGACCAGGAATGGACAGCCCTGCTGCAGACACACTGACCCCTCCAGGACCAGGACTGGACAGCCCTGCTGCAGACACACTGACCCCTCCAGGACCAGGACTGGACAGCCCTGCTGCAGACACACTGACCCCTCCAGGACCAGGACTGGACAGCCCTGCTACAGACACACTGACCCCTCCAGGACCAGGACTGGACAGCCCTGCTGCAGACACACTGACTGACCCCTCCAGGACCAGGAATGGACAGCCCTGCTGCAGACACACTGACCCCTCCAGGACCAGGACTGGACAGCCCTGTTTCTCATGTTGTCTTGTGACTGCAGGTTCCCCCACACAGAAGTACCAGGGTTTCCCCTGTATCGCGTGATAACAACCCTGGCTTCCATATCGTGAGCACAGGCTAAACCAGCCTTTGAGAAGACCGGTGCTTTCCACAAAAACCCTCAGTTACACTTCCTCTGTCTGGGAAACCCTTGCGCGCTCAGCCTGCCGCCTGGGAGGATTCGAACGTGCAAAAGCCGAGTACACGTTTGAGACACCAGCACTGTGCTCCGGCCGCAGCTTCCTGCTGCGGTGAAGTCGCTGAGTCTGCCCCCCCCAGCAGACGGAGCCTCAGTCTGCGCGTTAACTGGCCTTCAGAAACCCGGCTGCACCAGCTCATCGCCCCACTGCGCCCAAGCAGCCAGCCTGCCTCGCGGTGGAGCACCTCCGGCGAAGCAAACGGACTTGCCGGACCACCGGGACAGACAGCTGCCCGTTGCTCAGGTGCATCAGGAATAGGAGCAGACGCCCAGCATTCCTCTCACTGCCGAAAGCAGCACTACAGCCACAGTCCTCCTCCTGTTCATAACTCTGCTGTTTTCGTACACGTTCTAAGCCCCGTGCCCAGCTCAGCTGGAGTCTGTCCCAGCGAGCCGCGGGCACAGGACGCCAGTCCGTCGTCTGCCCCACGTCCCTGTGAGACAGGTCTGATCAGGTTTGTCCTCGGGCGCCTCACTTACCCAGACCTGCCCGCCGCACAGACACAGCAGCAGGAGAGCTGGCCCCATCCCGCAGAGCCGCGACAGTGACCAGGTCCCTCGATCGCGGTCCCTGTCTCTCTCTGTCTCTCTCAGTGTTTCCCCGTCTGTCTGTCTCTCTCTGTCTCTGTCTGTCTGTGTTTCTGTCTCTCTCAGTGTTTCCCCGTCTGTCTGTCTCTCTCTGTCTCTGTCTCTCTGTGTTTCTGTCTCTCTCTGTGTTTCTCTGTCTGTCTCTCTGTGTTTCTGTCTCTCTCAGTGTTTCCCCGTCGGTCTGTCTCTCTCTGTCTCTGTCTCTCTGTGTTTCTGTCTCTCTCTGTGTTTCTCTGTCTGTCTCTCTGTGTTTCTGTCTCTCTCAGTGTTTCCCTGTCTGTCCGTCTCTGTGTCTCTCTCTGCTGACTCTGTTGTTGTCTCAGTGATGATTTTCAGCATGTTCATTTCCGTGTCTCTCTCTCTCTCCCTCCCTCTCTCTCTCCGAAGGCGTGTCATGTCTTCCTGGCAGTGCGTGTTCGATCTTGTGGGCAGGGAGAGTGAAGGAGGCGAGGTGGGGGGGGCGCCGCGGGCCCGCGTGGGGAGGGAGACCTGCCCTCTCCCCCCGCCGGCGCCGGGCCTGCAGAACCGGTTCTGCCGGAGGAGGACGGGGAGGGAGGGGGTGGTGCCCTTTCTCTCAGTCTTTCGCGTGGGGGGAGGGGTGGGGGAGCCGGCGGCCCGCGGGCCTCAGAACCGGAACCGCAGCTCCCGGGGAACCACGCAGGACAGGACCGCTCAGCACCAGGGCCACCGTGGGCCCAGGGGGACCCCGCTGCCGTTCAGACCCCCTCCAGGACCGCCTGTCCCACACACTGACCCCCTGTCGGGGGAGTCTGCGCGTCCCTGTTGGGCTCATGATCTGCTCCCCTGAGGCCCCACCAGCTCTCCCGCACCCCCCCAGCTCAACGGGCGGCCCCTCACACACAGAACCCAACCCCCCCAGCTGGAACGGACCCTGCGGCGCCGACCTCCGCCTGAACTTGAGTGCACAGCGCTGCTCTGCCCGGGGCTCGCAGGGAGACACTGAGCCCTGACCTCGCCCCGTCCCCCCTGCCCGGGACTCGCAGGGAGACACTGAGCCCTGACCTCGCCCCGTCCCCCCTGCCGGAGAGGCTGCCCCCTGGGACCCCGCTGCTCCCAGCGAGCCAGTGAGGAGCGCAGGCCGCACTGGGCAGGGCGCTGGAGAGACTGGCTCACTCTGACTCTGCACCAGATCCTCACGTTCACAACCACTCTCTCCCTCTCTCCCTCTCTCACTGTCTATCACTCTCTCTCACTCTGCACCAGATCCTCACGTTCACAACCACTCTCTCCCTCTCTCACTGTCTCTCACTCTCTCTCACTCTGCACCAGATCCTCACGTTCACAACCACTCTCTCCCTCTCTCACTGTCTCTCACTCTCTCTCACTCTGCACCAGATCCTCACGGTAATAAACACTCTCACTCTCTCTCACTGTCTCTCACCCTGTCTCACTCTCACTCTCTCTCACTCTGCACCAGATCCTCACGGTAATAAACACTCTCACTCTCTCTCACTGTCTCTCACCCTGTCTCACTCTCACTCTCTCTCACTCTGCACCAGATCCTCACGGTAATAAACACTCTCACTCTCTCACTCTGACTCTGACTCTGTACCAGAGGGAGTGAGAGTGTTAATTACCGTGAGGATCTGGTGCACAGTCGGAGTCAGAGTGAGAGTGTTTATGAATGTGAAGACGGGGGACATTGACGTCTCCTGCAAAAACCACCACTTCCTCCCTACTCCTCCGTTCCTGACGTCACCCACTTCCTGTTGACTGATACAGGTGCCGAGGGGCGGCCCAGAGGCTTCCTGGCAAAGGAGAGCCCCCCTCCCCCCGAACCCCCCGAACCCCCCCCCCCGTCCTCTGGTGTCTGGCTGCGACCCGGGCAGAGAGCAGCACCGACGAGCCCGGGGGGTCTTCAGTACCAGAGAGGGGGGTGCCCCCCTCCAGCTGCCCAGACGTTTCCGTGCTGCCCCCCCCAGGAGTTTCTCTGGCGAAGCGTGTCGCTCCGCTCCCAGAAACTGGGGGTCGGATCTCGGTCTGTCCACGGCCTTTCACCCGGCACGAGACCCGCGGGTCACCCCAGGGTGTCGCCCCGGGGGGGGGGGGTCTGTCTCCGAGATCCCCGAAGCTTCCCCTGCCGGCCCCCCCTGGGGACCCCAGTTCCCTGAGCAGCACCCCTTTAGAAGCCCGGCATCTCAGCCTTCCAGAGCGCGGGAGGTCGGGGTGTGATATCGGAATACGCCGGGAACACGCGGCCTGGAAGAGCCCAGAGAACTGGGCTGCCAGCGCGATCCGGACTTCGATCTTTCGGAGGGGCGATATCTGCACTTCCTTGTTTGTGCTGCAAATATGCCGGTGGCTCCGAGGGCAACACTGATAACGAGCCGGGAATGGCACAGGCCGGCACCCAGGAGAGCTCCCGCCTGTCTCAGGCTCCTCGCACCCGAGCTCCCACCTGTCTCAGGCTCCTCGCACCCGAGCTGCTGCTCCACAGAGCTCCCACCTGTCTCAGGCTCCTCGCACCCGAGCTCCCACCTGTCTCAGGCTCCTCGCAACCGAGCCCCCACCTGTCTCAGGCTCCTCGCACCCGAGCTCCCACCTGTCTCAGGCTCCTCGCAACCGAGCCCCCGCCTGTCTCAGGCTCCTCACACCTGAGCTCCCACCTGTCTCAGGCTCCTCGCACCCGAGCTCCCACCTGTCTCAGGCTCCTCGCAACCGAGCCCCCACCTGTCTCAGGCTCCTCGCACCCGAGCTCCCACCTGTCTCAGGCTCCTCGCAACCGAGCCCCCACCTGTCTCAGGCTCCTCGCACCCGAGCTGCTGCTCCACAGAGCTCCCACCTGTCTCAGGCTCCTCGCACCCGAGCTCCCACCTGTCTCAGGCTCCTCCCACCCGAGCTGCTGCTCCACAGAGCTCCCACCTGTCTCAGGTCTAATAAGACTGACTGGACTGGGGTACCCCAGGATGAGGGCTGGAGACCCTCTGATTTAAGGGGGCCCACAGGACTGACTGGACTGGGGTACCCCAGGATGAGGGCTGGAGACCCTCTGATTTAAGGGGGCCCACAGGACTGACTGGACTGGGGTACCCCAGGATGAGGGCTGGAGACCCTCTGATTTAAGGGGGCCCACAGGACTGACTGGACTGGGGTACCCCAGGACCAGGGCTGGAGACCCTCTGATTTAAGGGGGCCCACAGGACTGACTGGACTGGGGTACCCCAGGACCAGGGCTAGAGACCCTCTGATTTAAGGGGGCCCTACAGGACTGACTGGACTGGGGTACCCCTATTGTAACTCTTCTCCATGAAGCTGGTTAAAATGTATGTGAATGTTTATTATTCTTGTAACTTCCCTATTAAACTTGTGACTGCGCATGTGAAAGTCCTCTGCTTCTTGTAACTTCTCTATTAAACTTGTGTGGGAAAGTTTACTCTCTGCTGTAACTCTGCTCTCAATGTGCGTGTGAAAGATAGTGCTATAAAACATACTGGTGCTATAAAACAGCCATAAAAGAAAAGGCAGTGCTGTTTGATGGGTTGGTCACTGAATGTGTCTCCCGTGCCAGCGACAGAAGGGAGCCCCCTGTGTCTGCAATGTGGCCCTTGAGGAGTCGAGGGTGGGTGTGTCTCTCTTGTAGGTATGGGCGTGTTGGACTAGGGGGTGTGTCTCTCATAGGTATGGGCGTGTTGGACTGGGGGATGGGTGTGTCTCTTGTAGGTATGTGTGTGTTGGACTGGGGGGTGTGTCTCTCGTAGGTATGGGCGTGTTGGACTGGGGGGTGTGTCTCTCGTAGGTATGGGCGTGTTGGACTGGGGGGTGGGTGTGTCTCTTGTAGGTATGGGGGTGTTGGACTAGGGGGTGTGTCTCTTGTAGGTATGGGCATGTTGGACTGGGGTATGGGTGTGTTGGACTGACATCTCACCTGAAGGACGGCGCCTGTTTACAGTCTAGTGTCCCCGTCACTATACTGGGCCATGAGGACCCACATGGACTGCAGGGTGAGAGCGCCCCCTGCTGGCCCCACTAACACCCCAGCAGTCTGCCCTCCAGGTACTGGCCAGGCCCACACTGCTGGGCTCCAGTGGGGCTGTGAGCTGGGTGAGAGCGCCCCCTGCTGGCCCCACTCACACCTCTCCCAGGAGTCTCCCCTCCAGGTACTGGCCAGGCCCACACTGCTGGGCTCCAGTGGGACTGTGAGCTGGGTGAGAGCGCCCCCTGCTGGCCCCACTCACACCTCTCCCAGGAGTCTCCCCTCCAGGTACTGGCCAGGCCCACACTGCTGGGCTCCAGTGGGGCTGTGAGCTGGGAGCTGCAGGGCGACATGGAGGCTGGCAGGGCAGTGCCGACTTCAGTGCTTGTATTTTTAACGAAGGTTTACCGTGCTGTAGCTGAGAGTTCTACGGTGTCACAGTGCGGGTCGGTGTGTTAACTGGTCCAGCCGAGACCAGTAACCCCCCCGCCTGGGCCCAGCAGCGGCGGCGAGGGTTATGGGAGAGCGGCCACCCCCCTCCTCGCACACGTCCCGCGGAGAGTCCACCATCAGACGAGCGGAGGAGGCTATATCGCTCCTCCTCGCGTTCTCCCCTCCGGAAAACACTTCGGGGCTCCCACGGGCGGATCACAGAGGTACAGATACTCACGCGTCCCCTCCTCGATGACAGCAGGGAGCGCCCCGAAACCGCCCGCCACGCCCTCACGGGCTCCCTGCGCCAGCAGAACGGGACACCCGCGGGCGGCGTCACGCTCGGAGGCGCAGGAGACGCGCGTGCCCCTCGAGATCGACCTCGACGCTCCACCTGCGCGGGCCGGCGTCCCCTCCCACCCAGGGGGCGGCCCTCTCGGCTTTCCGGACCACCCCGCCGGCCCACCAGAAGCTCTCGCCCCCCGAGCGGGGCCCGGCTCGACCCCAGGACTCGGAGCCAGGCGCCAGGTCTCGGCCCAGCGGGGGGAGTGGGGCGTGTGACACTCGGGCCTCCCGCTGGGCCGCTCCTGAACGCGACCTTCAGGCGACAGTCAACCCCACGCCGGGGGTATCTGGGCGTTTTTCCATCTGAGGGGTTGGGGTCCGACAGAGGTCAGGGAAGGGGGGCCCCTCGACACTTTAACTGTTGAGGAAAAGTGGGTTTTTCCCCGTTTCTCGCCGCGCAGGAAATCTCCAGACTCCAGCCTGTTCTACTGCATCAGCCAGTCGGCTGCAGTCGGGGATCCCCAGGAAGAGGGCTGGGGGGAGCCCTGGAATCGTGGACCTGCCAGTCTGCACCCCCCGCAGGGCGGGACGGGCTCCCCTCCCCCCCACCTCCAGGACAACGAGTCCCACCTCCTGCCGGGACCCCACTGTTCTCCAGAGCAGCCTCTTCCCCAAGAGCAGAGCCCCCCGAACCCCCCACAGTGCCAAGAGCTTAAACCTCCCTGCGCCCCCACACCTCCCACACTGCCCAAACCTCCCAGCAGGCTGCTGAGCCCCCACACCTCCCTGAAGCCCCAACACCTCCCACAGTGCCCAAACCTCCCAGCAGGCTGCTGAGCCCCCAAACCTCCCTGAACCCCCACACCTCCCACAGTGCCCAAACCTCCCAGCAGGCTGCTGAGCCCCCAAACCTCCCTGAACCCCCCAACACCTCCCACAGTGCCCAAACCTCCCAGCAGGCTGCTGAGCCCCCACACCTCCCTGAACCCCCAACACCTCCCACAGTGCCCGAACCTCCCTGAACCCCCAAACCCTGTGGAGGGCCACCAAGCCCTCAAACATCCCTGAAGGGCACTGAGCCCCCAAACCATCCTGAGCTGTGGCGACCTTTCACCCCCGGAACTCGGCCCGCCCGTCGAGGAGCCGACTAACCGTCCCAACGGTGACCCCCAGGAAGAGCCCCCCCCAAAAACCACACGCTCGCAGCACACGCAGGTCACCCCAAACCGTTTATTTTTATTCATTTTTTTTAAAAAAGCAGCAAAAAAAAAAAAAACAACAACCAACGTAAAACCGACTGAACACTGCGGAGCCGCGCCGCCGCCCCCTGCTGGTGGGGGGGGGAGGGGGCTCGTCGCCCCCGGCGATGAGGCTCGGGACAGGGGAGACGGAGCACGATCACGAGACCGGCCGGGGGCTCGCCGCAGGAAGTGCATCCCGGGTACAAAAACACGTGTGTGTGCGCGCGCGTGAGAGAGAGAGAGAGAGAGAGATGGGGAGGGATGACGGATGACATCGCCATGCCAACCAGCTGCTGATGAGGAGGATGCGTTACTATGGAGACGCCAGGCAGCTCTGAACTCTCCTCCCGGGACCAGCGCGCGTCGGCGCCGGGACGGTCCCGCCCCACCGGCCCACCCCCCTCCCCACAACACAACCACCACCTCGCAAAACAACAACAACACAAAGAGAGAGAGAGAGTCCGTCGTTCAGGAGATAAAACAGCCCAACGAACAAACACCCCCCCCGGCCCCCCACGGCGAGCGCAGGGGTCCCGGGCCGAGCGAGGAGGAGGAGGAGGAGGCAGGGGTCAGCCCCCGGGCTTCAGCCTCCAGAGGGGCGGCTGACCACTGCCCACCTGGGGGGGCCGAGGAGGGGAGGGCCAGGGGGGGGCGACAGCGGCGGGTGGGGGGTGGTGGGTGACTGGACAGCACGGCCTCGCGCCGACGCGGTCTCGGGCCGGCGGGACCGGGCCCCTCTCAGCGCATCCGGTACTCTGAGGTCTTGGACACCTCGCAGAGCTGGCCCTTGAAGTCGATGTCCACCGTGAAGTCCAGATCGCGCTGGGGGGAGAGAGAGAGAGACGGGGGGGGCAGTCAGGACACCGCAGGGGCATCAGCCGCCGAACTCGGGCCGCGGCTCGGTTCCGGCAGCCGGCCCCAGGGCTCGCTCCGCACCCCCCCAGCAGGCAACAGCGCCACCCTGTGGCCGGGGCTGGAAGACGCTCGTTAATCAATTAAACAGCTCGTCGGCCACAACGCCTCGATACCAGCCACAGGACCGGCAGAACCGAAACGAAGACAAACGGTCCCCCACTCCGCACCAGAACCGGGCCAAGGGCAGGCGGGCCGGACCGGGCCAGCTCAGAGACTCACGTTGTTCTTGACGTTGGGCTTCATGCTGATGGTGCCGAAGATCTCCTCCCCCGTCTTCACTGTGAGGTAATCGTCCAGGTAGAAGACTGTCTGTTTCCAGTGAGTGTAGGGAGACTCTGGACCTGAGAGACAGAGAGAGAGGGGGGTTAAATACAGACACACTGACTGGACACTCCAGTACATGAACACTGCACTGAGAGAGAGAGGGGTTCATACAGACACACTGACTGGACACTCCAGTACATGAACACTGCACTGAGAGAGAGAGGGGTTAATACAGACACACTGACTGGACACTCCAGTACATTAACACTGCACAGAGAGAGGTGGAGGGGGTGAGCAGAGCAGGACTCACTGGTGGAGAAGCCCGTCCTCTTGTGGCAGCGCGTGAACTCGATGTTGAAGTAGGTGACCAGCGCGTGGATATAGTCGTTCCTCTTCACTTGCAGACAGAAGGGGGAGGTGAAGGACAGGTCCTCGATCTTCACAGTGTAGATGTCCACCTCCTGGACAGAAGACACAGACCAAGTCAGCGCTGACCGGGGGCCAGCCCAAGAACTTCACTCACGAGCCCCACACTGGGAACCCTCTCCCTCTCGAGAGAGAGGTGTGATGAAGACTCTGCTCTGGGAAGGATCCCAACTGAAGAGCTGAGCAGGAGTCCAGGAGACAGTACCTTGATGAGGCAGGAGCTGGACACCAGCTGCTTGGGGTCAACAACATCCACTAGGGGCTCCTTTATAGCGACTTCTTTAATACAGGACATGTCAAACCCATAGACGTTCTCCCACCCTACAGAGATAGAGAGAGAGAGGGGGGTTAATACACACACACTGACTGGACACTCCAGTACATTAACACTGCACTGAGAGAGAGGGGGGTTAATACACACACACTGACTGGACACTCCAGTACATTAACACTGCACTGAGAGAGGGGTTAATACAGACACACTGACTGGACACTCCAGTACATGAACACTGCACTGAGAGAGGGGTTCATACAGACACACTGACTGGACACTCCAGTACATGAACACTGCACTGAGAGAGAGAGGGGTTAATACACACACACTGACAGGACACTCCAGTACATGAACACTGCACTGAGAGAGAGAGGGGTTAATACACACACACTGACTGGACACTCCAGTACATGAACACTGCACTGAGAGAGAGAGGGGTTCATACAGACACACTGACTGGACACTCCAGTACATGAACACTGCACTGAGAGAGAGAGGGGTTAATACACACACACTGACTGGACACTCCAGTACATGAACACTGCACTGAGAGAGAGAGGGGTTCATACAGACACACTGACTGGACACTCCAGTACATGAACACTGCACTGAGAGAGAGAGGGGTTAATACACACACACTGACTGGACACTCCAGTACATGAACACTGCACTGAGAGAGAGAGGGGGGTTCAGACTCACAGTGTATCTTGTAGTCCTTGTACTGTCTGTCTTCGATAGCTGTGACGTACAGGGTTGCTCTGTCAGGGAAAATCAAGCCGTCCGGTTTCTGGAACAGGGAGGGGGAAGAGAGAGACTGAGAGAACCGCACATCGCCGCCCCCACGGGTCAGAGCCCTCTCGACGAGCCGGGCCAGTGTCTGGTAACGACCCCTCGTCTCCGCTACAGTGTCAGGTCAGCTGGCCTGATGTGGTCAGAGGGGCCGCTGCTCCTGACTCAACGCCGCCCCCTTGTGGTCATCCCGTGTAACAGCACCCCCGCACTGAGCTGTACCAGTCCCACGGAGCGGGTCAGAGCCCAGACGCCACGCGGGCCGGGACTTTCTCAAGAAGGCACGGCCGAGGAACCGGTCGGCGGAACCGGCGCAGGCTCGGAAACCGAGCCAGAACAATCCCACCGGATCTCCGGGGGCAGCACTCGACACCGGAGCGGTGAGGAGCCGGGACAGGGGGACAGAGACCCTCTCAGACAGGGATTGTCCAGGACAGAGGGACAGAGACCCTCTCAGACAGGGATTGTCCAGGACAGAGGGACAGAGACCCTCTCAGACAGGGACTGTCCAGGACAGAGGGACATGGACTGTCCAGACCACAGGGACAGGGAGTCTCCAGGACAGATGGACATGGACTGTCCAGACCACAGTGACGGGGAGTCTCCAGGACAGATGGACAGAGGGACATGGACTGTCCAGACCACAGGGACAGGGAGTCTCCAGGATAGATGGACAGAGGGACATGGACTGTCCAGACCACAGTGACGGGGAGTCTCCAGGACAGATGGACAGAGGGACATGGACTGTCCAGACCACAGGGACAGGGAGTCTCCAGGACAGATGGACATGGACTGTCCAGACCACAGGGACGGGGAGTCTCCAGGACAGATGGACAGAGGGACATGGACTGTCCAGACCACAGGGACGGGGAGTCTCCAGGACAGATGGACAGAGGGACATGGACTGTCCAGACCACAGGGACGGGGAGTCTCCAGGACAGATGGACAGAGGGACATGGACTGTCCAGACCACAGGGACAGGGAGTTTCCAGGACAGATGGACATGGACCGTCCAGACCACAGGGACGGGGAGTCTCCAGGACAGATGGACAGCTCACCAGCCACTTGTCGCGGGCGTAGATGACTGTGTTGAGCATGGACTCGTAGAAGAGGCAGTAGCCCATCCACTCGGAGATGATGATGTCGACCTTCTCCACAGACAGCTCCACCTCCTCCACCTTCCCCTTGATGATGGTCACAACTGGGAGAGAGGGATCGACAGCGTTACAGCTCGGGGGGAGAGAGGAGGGAGAGAGGAGGGAGAGAGGGTTCGACAGTGTTCCAGCTCGGGGGGAGAGAGGAGAGAGGAGAGGAGAGAGGAGGGAGAGAGGAGGGAGAGAGGAGGGAGAGAGGAGGGAGAGAGGAGGGAGAGAGGAGGGAGAGAGGGTTCGACAGCGTTCCAGCTCGGGAGAGAGAGAGGAGAGAGGGAGGGTTCGATAGAGTTACAGGTCCGGAGGGAGAGAGAGGAGACCTGCAGCTCGGGAGAGAGGGCAGACCAGGACTGCAGGTCTTTCTCACACAGCCTGCAGCGGTGGGGGGGTGGACCATCGTCACCCTCCTCCCCCTCCTGGGCTCGAGCCAGGGCGAGAGGACCGCTCGCGCTCGGATCCGGTTCTGAGCCGGTTCTGGCTCGGCGACGGAGAGCCGCCGTCCCCCGACACCTCCCCTCCCGGCCCGTCTCCCTGCCCTGGGAGCGCCGGGCCGGCAGGACAATTCCCGATCTAACCCCTCCCCCGGGAACGCGGGAGCCCAGGCACCCCACTGTGTAACACCACGGGCCCCTGGAGGGCCCGGGCGTCTCCCCGGATCTCTTCACTGCCCCCCCGAGCCCGCGGGCGTGACCCCAGGACGGGGGACTCACTGTGGTCCAGCTTGTTGGCCTTGACGATCTTCACAGCGTAGTCCGAGATACTGGAGCACTCGATCTGCACGAGAGGGACAGGAGTCAGGGCACCGCGGGGAGAGAGGAGACACACACCTGGCCCGGGCGGGGCGGAGGGAGAGAGGAGAGAGGAGACACACACCTGGCCCGGGCGGGGCGGAGAGGGGAGAGAGGAGACACACACCTTGCCCGGGCAGGGCGGAGAGGGGAGAGAGGAGACACACACCTTGCCCGGGCGGGGCGGAGGGAGAGAGGAGAGAGGAGACACACACCTTGCCCGGGCGGGGCGGAGGGAGAGAGGAGAGAGGAGACACACACCTGGCCCGGGCGGGGCGGAGAGGGGAGAGAGGAGACACACACCTTGCCCGGGCAGGGCGGAGAGGGGAGAGAGGAGACACACACCTTGCCCGGGCAGGGCGGAGAGGGGAGAGAGGAGACACACACCTTGCCCGGGCAGGGCGGAGAGGGGAGAGAGGAGACACACACCTTGCCCGGGCAGGGCGGAGAGGGGAGAGAGGAGACACACACCTTGCCCGGGCAGGGCGGAGAGGGGAGAGAGGAGACACACACCTTGCCCGGGCAGGGCGGAGAGGGGAGAGAGGAGACACACACCTTGCCCGGGCAGGGCGGAGAGGGGAGAGAGGAGACACACACCTTGCCCGGGCAGGGCGGAGAGGGGAGAGAGGAGACACACACCTGGCCCGGGCGGGGCGGAGGGAGAGAGGAGACACACACCTGGCCCAGGGCGGGGCGGAGGGAGAGAGGAGACACACCTGGCCCAGGGCAGGGCGGAGGGAGAGAGGAGACACACACCTGGCCCGGGCGGGGCGGAGGGAGAGAGGAGAGAGGAGAGAGGAGACACACACCTGGCCCAGGCGGGGCGGGTCGGAGAGGGGAGAGGGGAGACACACACCTGGCCCGGGGCGGGGCGGAGAGGGGAGAGAGGAGAGACACACCTGGCCCGGGGCGGGGCGGAGAGGGGAGAGAGGAGAGACACACACCTGGCCCGGGGCGGGGCGGAGAGGGGAGAGAGGAGAGACACACACCTGGCCCGGGCGGGGCGGGTCGGAGAGGGGAGAGGGGAGACACACACCTGGCCCGGGCGGGGCGGAGGGAGAGAGGAGAGACACACACCTGGCCCGGGCGGGGCGGAGGGAGAGAGGAGAGAGGAGAGAGGAGACACACACCTGGCCCAGGCGGGGCGGGTCGGAGAGGGGAGAGGGGAGACACACACCTGGCCCGGGGCGGGGCGGAGAGGGGAGAGAGGAGAGACACACCTGGCCCGGGGCGGGGCGGAGAGGGGAGAGAGGAGACACACCTGGCCCAGGGCAGGGCGGAGGGAGAGAGGAGACACACACCTGGCCCGGGCGGGGCGGAGGGAGAGAGGAGAGAGGAGAGAGGAGACACACACCTGGCCCAGGCGGGGCGGGTCGGAGAGGGGAGAGGGGAGACACACACCTGGCCCGGGGCGGGGCGGAGAGGGGAGAGAGGAGAGACACACCTGGCCCGGGGCGGGGCGGAGAGGGGAGAGGGGAGACACACACCTGGCCCGGGGCGGGGCGGAGAGGGGAGAGAGGAGAGACACACCTGGCCCGGGGCGGGGCGGAGAGGGGAGAGGGGAGACACACACCTGGCCCGGGCGGGGCGGAGAGGGGAGAGGGGAGAGAGGAGACACAGAGCCCGGGCGGGGCAGAGAGGGGAGAGAGGAGACACAGAGCCCGGGCGGGGCAGAGAGGGGAGAGAGGAGACACAGAGCCCGGGCGGGGCAGAGAGGGGAGAGAGGAGACACAGAGCCCGGGCGGGGCGGAGAGGGGAGAGAGGAGACACAGAGCCCAGGCAGGGCGGAGAGGGGAGAGAGGCGAGACACAGAGCCCAGGCAGGGCGGAGAGGGGAGAGAGGAGACACAGAGCCCAGGCAGGGCGGAGAGGGGAGAGAGGCGAGACACAGAGCCCAGGCAGGGCGGAGAGGGGAGAGAGGCGAGACACAGAGCCCAGGCAGGGCGGAGAGGGGAGAGAGGCGAGACACAGAGCCCAGGCAGGGCGGAGAGGGGAGAGAGGCGAGACACAGAGCCCAGGCAGGGCGGAGAGGGGAGAGAGGCGAGACACAGAGCCCAGGCAGGGCGGAGAGGGGAGAGAGGCGAGACACAGAGCCCAGGCAGGGCGGAGAGGGGAGAGAGGCGAGACACAGAGCCCAGGCAGGGCGGAGAGGGGAGAGAGGCGAGACACAGAGCCCAGGCAGGGCGGAGAGGGGAGAGAGGCGAGACACAGAGCCCAGGCAGGGCGGAGAGGGGAGAGAGGCGAGACACAGAGCCCAGGCAGGGCGGAGAGGGGAGAGAGGCGAGACACAGAGCCCAGGCAGGGCGGAGAGGGGAGAGAGGCGAGACACAGAGCCCAGGCAGGGCGGAGAGGGGAGAGAGGCGAGACACAGAGCCCAGGCAGGGCGGAGAGGGGAGAGAGGCGAGACACAGAGCCCAGGCAGGGCGGAGAGGGGAGAGAGGCGAGACACAGAGCCCAGGCAGGGCGGAGAGGGGAGAGAGGCGAGACACAGAGCCCAGGCAGGGCGGAGAGGGGAGAGAGGCGAGACACAGAGCCCAGGCAGGGCGGAGAGGGGAGAGAGGAGACACAGAGCCCAGGCAGGGCGGAGAGGGGAGAGAGGAGACACAGAGCCCAGGCAGGGCGGAGAGGGGAGAGAGGCGAGACACAGAGCCCAGGCAGGGCGGAGAGGGGAGAGAGGCGAGACACAGAGCCCAGGCAGGGCGGAGAGGGGAGAGAGGAGACACAGAGCCCAGGCAGGGCGGAGAGGGGAGAGAGGCGAGACACAGAGCCCAGGCAGGGCGGAGAGGGGAGAGAGGCGAGACACAGAGCCCAGGCAGGGCGGAGAGGGGAGAGAGGCGAGACACAGAGCCCAGGCAGGGCGGAGAGGGGAGAGAGGCGAGACACAGAGCCCAGGCAGGGCGGAGAGGGGAGAGAGGCGAGACACAGAGCCCAGGCAGGGCGGAGAGGGGAGAGAGGCGAGACACAGAGCCCAGGCAGGGCGGAGAGGGGAGAGAGGCGAGACACAGAGCCCAGGCAGGGCGGAGAGGGGAGAGAGGAGACACAGAGCCCAGGCAGGGCGGAGAGGGGAGAGAGGCGAGACACAGAGCCCAGGCAGGGCGGAGAGGGGAGAGAGGCGAGACACAGAGCCCAGGCAGGGCGGAGAGGGGAGAGAGGCGAGACACAGAGCCCAGGCAGGGCGGAGAGGGGAGAGAGGCGAGACACAGAGCCCAGGCAGGGCGGAGAGGGGAGAGAGGCGAGACACAGAGCCCAGGCAGGGCGGAGAGGGGAGAGAGGCGAGACACAGAGCCCAGGCAGGGCGGAGAGGGGAGAGAGGCGAGACACAGAGCCCAGGCAGGGCGGAGAGGGGAGAGAGGCGAGACACAGAGCCCAGGCAGGGCGGAGAGGGGAGAGAGGCGAGACACAGAGCCCAGGCAGGGCGGAGAGGGGAGAGAGGCGAGACACAGAGCCCAGGCAGGGCGGAGAGGGGAGAGAGGCGAGACACAGAGCCCAGGCAGGGCGGAGAGGGGAGAGAGGCGAGACACAGAGCCCGGGCAGGGCGGAGAGGGGAGAGAGGAGACACAGAGCCCAGGCAGGGCGGAGAGGGGAGAGAGGCGAGACACAGAGCCCAGGCAGGGCGGAGAGGGGAGAGAGGCGAGACACAGAGCCCAGGCAGGGCGGAGAGGGGAGAGAGGCGAGACACAGAGCCCAGGCAGGGCGGAGAGGGGAGAGAGGCGAGACACAGAGCCCAGGCAGGGCGGAGAGGGGAGAGAGGCGAGACACAGAGCCCAGGCAGGGCGGAGAGGGGAGAGAGGCGAGACACAGAGCCCAGGCAGGGCGGAGAGGGGAGAGAGGCGAGACACAGAGCCCAGGCGGGGCGGAGAGGGGAGAGAGGAGACACAGAGCCCAGGCAGGGCGGAGAGGGGAGAGAGGAGACACAGAGCCCAGGCAGGGCGGAGAGGGGAGAGAGGCGAGACACAGAGCCCAGGCAGGGCGGAGAGGGGAGAGAGGCGAGACACAGAGCCCAGGCAGGGCGGAGAGGGGAGAGAGGCGAGACACAGAGCCCAGGCAGGGCGGAGAGGGGAGAGAGGCGAGACACAGAGCCCAGGCAGGGCGGAGAGGGGAGAGAGGCGAGACACAGAGCCCAGGCAGGGCGGAGAGGGGAGAGAGGAGACACAGAGCCCAGGCAGGGCGGAGAGGGGAGAGAGGCGAGACACAGAGCCCAGGCAGGGCGGAGAGGGGAGAGAGGCGAGACACAGAGCCCAGGCAGGGCGGAGAGGGGAGAGAGGCGAGACACAGAGCCCAGGCAGGGCGGAGAGGGGAGAGAGGCGAGACACAGAGCCCAGGCAGGGCGGAGAGGGGAGAGAGGCGAGACACAGAGCCCAGGCAGGGCGGAGAGGGGAGAGAGGCGAGACACAGAGCCCAGGCAGGGCGGAGAGGGGAGAGAGGCGAGACACAGAGCCCAGGCAGGGCGGAGAGGGGAGAGAGGCGAGACACAGAGCCCAGGCAGGGCGGAGAGGGGAGAGAGGCGAGACACAGAGCCCGGGCAGGGCGGAGAGGGGAGAGAGGCGAGACACAGAGCCCAGGCAGGGCGGAGAGGGGAGAGAGGCGAGACACAGAGCCCAGGCAGGGCGGAGAGGGGAGAGAGGCGAGACACAGAGCCCAGGCAGGGCGGAGAGGGGAGAGAGGCGAGACACAGAGCCCAGGCAGGGCGGAGAGGGGAGAGAGGCGAGACACAGAGCCCAGGCAGGGCGGAGAGGGGAGAGAGGCGAGACACAGAGCCCAGGCAGGGCGGAGAGGGGAGAGAGGAGACACAGAGCCCAGGCAGGGCGGAGAGGGGAGAGAGGCGAGACACAGAGCCCAGGCAGGGCGGAGAGGGGAGAGAGGCGAGACACAGAGCCCAGGCAGGGCGGAGAGGGGAGAGAGGAGACACAGAGCCCAGGCAGGGCGGAGAGGGGAGAGAGGCGAGACACAGAGCCCAGGCAGGGCGGAGAGGGGAGAGAGGCGAGACACAGAGCCCAGGCAGGGCGGAGAGGGGAGAGAGGCGAGACACAGAGCCCAGGCAGGGCGGAGAGGGGAGAGAGGCGAGACACAGAGCCCAGGCAGGGCGGAGAGGGGAGAGAGGCGAGACACAGAGCCCAGGCAGGGCGGAGAGGGGAGAGAGGCGAGACACAGAGCCCAGGCAGGGCGGAGAGGGGAGAGAGGCGAGACACAGAGCCCAGGCAGGGCGGAGAGGGGAGAGAGGCGAGACACAGAGCCCAGGCAGGGCGGAGAGGGGAGAGAGGAGACACAGAGCCCAGGCAGGGCGGAGAGGGGAGAGAGGCGAGACACAGAGCCCAGGCAGGGCGGAGAGGGGAGAGAGGCGAGACACAGAGCCCAGGCAGGGCGGAGAGGGGAGAGAGGAGACACAGAGCCCGGGCGGGGCGGAGAGGGGAGAGAGGAGACACAGAGCCCAGGCAGGGCGGAGAGGGGAGAGAGGCGAGACACAGAGCCCAGGCAGGGCGGAGAGGGGAGAGAGGCGAGACACAGAGCCCAGGCAGGGCGGAGAGGGGAGAGAGGCGAGACACAGAGCCCAGGCAGGGCGGAGAGGGGAGAGAGGCGAGACACAGAGCCCAGGCAGGGCGGAGAGGGGAGAGAGGCGAGACACAGAGCCCAGGCGGGGCGGAGGGAGAGAGGAGACACAGAGCCCAGGCAGGGCGGAGAGGGGAGAGAGGAGACACAGAGCCCAGGCAGGGCGGAGAGGGGAGAGAGGCGAGACACAGAGCCCAGGCAGGGCGGAGAGGGGAGAGAGGCGAGACACAGAGCCCAGGCAGGGCGGAGAGGGGAGAGAGGCGAGACACAGAGCCCAGGCAGGGCGGAGAGGGGAGAGAGGCGAGACACAGAGCCCAGGCAGGGCGGAGAGGGGAGAGAGGCGAGACACAGAGCCCAGGCAGGGCGGAGAGGGGAGAGAGGAGACACAGAGCCCAGGCAGGGCGGAGAGGGGAGAGAGGCGAGACACAGAGCCCAGGCAGGGCGGAGAGGGGAGAGAGGCGAGACACAGAGCCCAGGCAGGGCGGAGAGGGGAGAGAGGCGAGACACAGAGCCCAGGCAGGGCGGAGAGGGGAGAGAGGCGAGACACAGAGCCCAGGCAGGGCGGAGAGGGGAGAGAGGCGAGACACAGAGCCCAGGCAGGGCGGAGAGGGGAGAGAGGCGAGACACAGAGCCCAGGCAGGGCGGAGAGGGGAGAGAGGCGAGACACAGAGCCCAGGCAGGGCGGAGAGGGGAGAGAGGCGAGACACAGAGCCCAGGCAGGGCGGAGAGGGGAGAGAGGCGAGACACAGAGCCCAGGCAGGGCGGAGAGGGGAGAGAGGCGAGACACAGAGCCCAGGCAGGGCGGAGAGGGGAGAGAGGCGAGACACAGAGCCCAGGCAGGGCGGAGAGGGGAGAGAGGCGAGACACAGAGCCCAGGCAGGGCGGAGAGGGGAGAGAGGCGAGACACAGAGCCCAGGCAGGGCGGAGAGGGGAGAGAGGCGAGACACAGAGCCCGGGCAGGGCGGAGAGGGGAGAGAGGCGAGACACAGAGCCCAGGCGGGGCGGAGAGGGGAGAGAGGCGAGACACAGAGCCCAGGCAGGGCGGAGAGGGGAGAGAGGCGAGACACAGAGCCCAGGCAGGGCGGAGAGGGGAGAGAGGCGAGACACAGAGCCCAGGCAGGGCGGAGAGGGGAGAGAGGCGAGACACAGAGCCCAGGCAGGGCGGAGAGGGGAGAGAGGCGAGACACAGAGCCCAGGCAGGGCGGAGAGGGGAGAGAGGCGAGACACAGAGCCCAGGCAGGGCGGAGAGGGGAGAGAGGCGAGACACAGAGCCCAGGCAGGGCGGAGAGGGGAGAGAGGAGACACAGAGCCCAGGCAGGGCGGAGAGGGGAGAGAGGCGAGACACAGAGCCCAGGCAGGGCGGAGAGGGGAGAGAGGAGACACCCCCGACCCGGGGGGAGGACAGGAGACGCAGGAGCAGTGAAGACACGGGACAGCGGGAGGTGGACTCACCCCGATGACTTTCTTGGCCCCAGCCTTAGCGGCGAACATACAGAGGATCCCAGTCCCACTGCCCACATCCAGCACCACCTTGTCCTTGAACAGGTGCTTATTGTGAAACATGGAGTTCCTGTAGGTCAGGGTGCGGACCTCATCCTTCAGCATCTCCTACAGCAGAGCGAGAGAGAGGGGTTAACACACACACACACACTGGACACTCCAGTACATGAACACTGCACTGAGAGAGAGAGGGGTTCATACAGACACACTGACTGGACACTCCAGTACATTAACACTGCACTGAGAGAGAGGGGTTAATACACACACACTGACTGGACACTCCAGTACATGAACACTGCACTGAGAGAGAGAGGGGTTAATACACACACACTGACTGGACACTCCAGTACATGAACACTGCACTGAGAGAGAGAGGGGTTCATACAGACACACTGACTGGACACTCCAGTACATTAACACTGCACTGAGAGAGAGGGGTTAATACAGACACACTGACTGGACACACCAGTACATTAACACTGCACTGAGAGAGAGAGAGGTTCATACAGACACACTGACTGGACACTCCAGTACATTAACACTGCACTGAGAGAGAGGGGTTAATACAGACACACTGGACACTCCAGCACATTAACACAGAGAGAGAGAGGGGTTTGTACAGACACACTGACATATTGAGTGTTTTGCAGTGATTTTTCTCCATTCTAATTTCTTCCTGCTGCCTTTTTCCAACAGCAGAACAGTTGACCGACCTCAATAAAAGCTCATTTCACATCGTTTCCGGAGCGGTCTGGTTTAACAGAGGTCCCCCAGGTGGGACAGAGCTGCCTCTCTCCAATCTGCACTCTTTTCCTAGTTAAAGCACACAGCACTGTCGGCTGACCTGCTAGACAGGTCTTCCCTGCATCAAAATAGGAACAGATACCGACAGAACGACTCAACCGCATGACTGAAGGAAACAAATCATTTCAGAAGCTGATTACAATCGCCGAGATGTTGCATCTGCATCTAATGCCAGAATTCCCACACCTGACAGAATCATAACTACTGCAAGACGGGGAAGGGAACTGTGCTGGGAGCCCAGTGTGTGATCTCCTGTCCCAGCCTGAGGAACAGACAGTGAGCCCGTCTCTCAATAATAATAATACAGTGTGTGATCTCCTGTCCCAGCCTGAGGAACAGACAGTGAGCCCGTCTCTCAATAATAATAATACAGTGTGTGATCTCCTGTCCCAGTCTGAGGAACAGACAGTGAGCCTGTCTCTCAGTAATAATAATACAGTGTGTGATCTCCTGTCCCAGCCTGAGGAACAGTGAGCCTGTCTCTCAATAATAATAATACAGTGTGTGATCTCCTGTCCCAGCCTGAGGAACAGACAGTGAGCCTGTCTCTCAATAATAATAATACAGTGTGTGACCTCCTGTCCCAGCCTGAGGAACAGACAGTGAGCCCGTCTCTCAATAATAATAATACAGTGTGTGATCTCCTGTCCCAGCCTGAGGAACAGACAGTGAGCCTGTCTCTCAGTAATAATAATACAGTGTGTGATCTCCTGTCCCAGCCTGAGGAACACAGTGAGCCTGTCTCTCAATAATAATAATACAGTGTGTGATCTCCTGTCCCAGCCTGAGGAACACAGTGAGCCCGTCGCTCAATAATAATAATACAGTGTGTGATCTCCTGTCCCAGCCTGAGGAACAGACAGTGAGCCCGTCGCTCAATAATAATAATACAGTGTGTGATCTCCTGTCCCAGCCTGAGGAACAGACAGTGAGCCTGTCTCTCAGTAATAATAATACAGTGTGTGATCTCCTGTCCCAGCCTGAGGAACACAGTGAGCCTGTCGCTCAATAATAATAATACAGTGTGTGATCTCCTGTCCCAGCCTGAGGAACAGTGAGCCTGTCTCTCAATAATAATAATACAGTGTGTGATCTCCTGTCCCAGCCTGAGGAACAGACAGTGAGCCTGTCTCTCAATAATAATAATACAGTGTGTGATCTCCTGTCCCAGCCTGAGGAAGAGACAGTGAGCCTGTCTCTCAATAATAATAATACAGTGTGTGATCTCCTGTCCCAGCCTGAGGAACAGACAGGGAGCCCGTCTCTCAATAATAATAATACAGTGTGTGATCTCCTGTCCCAGCCTGAGGAACAGACAGTGAGCCTGTCTCTCAATAATAATAATACAGTGTGTGATCTCCTGTCCCAGCCTGAGGAACAGACAGGGAGCCCGTCTCTCAATAATAATAATACAGTGTGTGATCTCCTGTCCCAGCCTGAGGAACAGACAGTGAGCCCGTCTCTCAATAATAATAATACAGTGTGTGATCTCCTGTCCCAGCCTGAGGAACAGACAGTGAGCCTGTCTCTCAATAATAATAATACAGTGTGTGATCTCCTGTCCCAGCCTGAGGAACAGACAGTGAGCCTGTCTCTCAATAATAATAATACAGTGTGTGATCTCCTGTCCCAGCCTGAGGAACAGACAGTGAGCCCGTCTCTCAATAATAATAATACAGTGTGTGATCTCCTGTCCCAGCCTGAGGAACACAGTGAGCCTGTCTCTCAGCGCTGTGTGTGATGTCTGTCCAACAGCTCGTGGACTGTACCAGTGCTGCAGCCAGCAGGATGAGACAGGACACACCTGTGTCGTCCCTCTGCTGCCCAGGCCGTTTACGGCCGATCTGGGGTCCCGCCGGGAGCACAGTGCCAGTCCCCGAGGAGATCACCTGGCGGACCGCGGACACAGCCCTCCGCGGCCCCCCGAGGTCTCCCCTCAGAGGCCCCGGCGGCTGCGTCTCTCACGCCCGCGAGCAGAGCCTCGCCCCGCCTGTCTCCCGCTGGCGCGGGTCCGAGGGGACCGGGCCGGGGGCCTACCTCATGGATGCCGAAGTGCGCGTAGGAGTCGAAGTAGTAGTCCTTCGAGGTCATGTCCTCCGCCGAGGGCTTTCCTGAGCTCTCCCCCTGGGACACCTGGACACACAGGGACACGGAGACAGAGAGACAGGAGGAGGAGGAGAAGGAAAGGGGGGAGAGAGAGAGACAGGAGGAGGAGGAGAAGGAAAGGGGAGGGAGAGAGAGAGAGACAGGAGGAGGAGAAGGAAAGGGGAGAGAGAGAGAGAGAGAGAGAGAGACAGGAGGAGGAGAAGGAAAGGGGGGAGAGAGAGAGAGACAGGAGGAGGAGAAGGAAAGGGGAGAGAGAGAGAGAGAGACAGGAGGAGGAGAAGGAAAGGGGAGAGAGAGAGAGAGAGAGAGAGACAGGAGGAGGAGAAGGAAAGGGGAGAGAGAGAGAGAGAGAGAGAGACAGGAGGAGGAGAAGGAAAGGGGAGAGAGAGAGAGAGAGACAGGAGGAGGAGAAGGAAAGGGGAGAGAGAGAGAGAGAGACAGGAGGAGGAGAAGGAAAGGGGAGAGAGAGAGAGAGAGAGAGAGACAGGAGGAGGAGAAGGAAAGGGGAGAGAGAGAGAGAGAGAGAGAGACAGGAGGAGGAGAAGGAAAGGGGAGAGAGAGAGAGAGAGAGAGAGAGAGACAGGAGGAGGAGAAGGAAAGGGGAGGGAGAGAGAGAGAGACAGGAGGAGGAGAAGGAAAGGGGAGGGAGAGAGAGAGAGAGAGAGACAGGAGGAGGAGGAGAAGGAAAGGGGGGAGAGAGAGAGAGACAGGAGGAGGAGGAGAAGGAAAGGGGGGAGAGAGAGAGAGAGACAGGAGGAGGAGAAGGAAAGGGGAGAGAGAGAGAGAGAGAGACAGGAGGAGGAGAAGGAAAGGGGAGAGAGAGAGAGAGAGAGACAGGAGGAGGAGAAGGAAAGGGGAGAGAGAGAGAGAGACAGGAGGAGGAGAAGGAAAGGGGGGAGAGAGAGAGAGAGACAGGAGGAGGAGAAGGAAAGGGGAGAGAGAGAGAGAGAGACAGGAGGAGGAGAAGGAAAGGGGAGAGAGAGAGAGAGAGACAGGAGGAGGAGAAGGAAAGGGGAGAGAGAGAGAGAGACAGGAGGAGGAGAAGGAAAGGGGGGAGAGAGAGAGAGAGACAGGAGGAGGAGAAGGAAAGGGGGGAGAGAGAGACAGGAGGAGGAGAGAGGGGTGGGCATGAGTTGTGCTGCACACAGGTGACACACTCCCCCCAGGACCCCAGCAGCGCCCCCACTGGTCACACAGCGGACCTGCGCCCCCTTCCCGATCAGCCCTTACCCCGCACGGATGAGTGGGGGGGCACACGTGGGCACCCTACAGCTCCACGCGATCAATCTCATCTCACGCCCACGAACACCAGTGACCCCCCCACCACCAAGCGCGCGCACCCACAACGTGGGAGGCCTCGTGCCCGCCGGTAACAGCGACTGGTGACACGTGAGCTCGCCGCCTCGTGCGCGCGTCCCACCCCCCCCCCCCTCGTCGTCTTTGTGCCTGACCGGCTGGCGCTGGCAACCCACTCATGGCGTGGGTACGCGCCGGCCCGGAACACGCCACCCTGCTTCCCCGACAGCACGAGGGCCCGAACCGCCACGGGGAATAAAGGACACGGACCCACGTGCGCCACCACAGGCTCAGTGGACACAAAGCGCCCCCACGCCACGAGGCGCCCGCCTGGACCTATGGTGGCAGGGACACACGAGCTTCCCCACGCGTGTCGGAATTCACCACCCCACTCCTCCTCCCCACGGACTCGGGCTCAAGCCCCGGGCGAGACCCGTCACGACGCGCCCCACGCCGGGCTCGGGAGCAGATTTCAGGGGCTCGGGGGTCCGGCCCCCCCTGCTCCAGCCGAGCCCACTGCGAGCGGCACCGGGACCGGACCGGACCGGACCGACGCCCCCGGTCCCCGCCCGCTGCGCCCCGCCAGAACCCTTGGGGGAACCGAGCTAAAATGGACGCGGCCGCTCCGGCACGAAAAGCGACCCAACAAAGAGACGCGCTTGGCGCCCCGTCTGCCTCCGCTCACCGATCCCCCCCGGCCCGGACCGACCCGGCCTCTCTTCGCCCGGGTCCCCGGCCCGCGGCGCAGCCCCTGCTGCCCGCCGCGGCTCGGCCCCCTGCCCGGCCCGCACACGCCGCCAGGCCGCTCACCTCCATGCTTGCGTTCTCCGCCATTTCGAGTCTCCGTCTGCTGCTCCGCGGCCCCACACGCACCTTCTGGTCCCGCCCCCCCGCCGGCTCCAAAACCCAGGCCCGGCGCCCTGATTGGCCCACGGCGCTTGGGACACGCCCACGGGGCGGCCCCTCTTCCGCCAGCGCAGACCTCCCATTGGTCAAACCCCTTGTCCCAGCCCACCGTGCTGGCTGCCTCCGGCCCCGCCCACATCCATGGCGCATTCGGATAAAGCGGCACAGCGATTGGACAGGGCGGCCACCAGTCACCGCCGGGCACCGCCCACCGGCTTCCTGTCCGCCCCTGGTGAGTCACTCAGCTGCAGAGACTGTAAATCTCCGCGCCTGCAGGGGGAGACCAGTTTCGGGCTCTGCATCGCCGCTCGGCTCGTGTTCTGAACAAATCAGGAGGGAGACAGAAACGTCCGTGCAGTTTAGTTTTCATTCGGCAAACTGAAACCGCTCATGTTTTGAAAACGCCGAATAATTGCGCCAGACTGTGTTTTCTGACCCCCAGCTGCGCGTCTTATTGTTCTTACTATCAAGAGTAACTGTTATTTTCAAGAGCAAAAAAAAATCTCAAATGCAGGAAACACGCAGCAGAGTTAAAACAGGAATTTAGCTTTATTTAAACGTGCATCGGGTCTTAAAAATAAAGATTGTCACCACCGTGGATAGAAATGCATAGCCATCCATACCGGCGGGATTTTCTTTAAAGGATTTAAATCCTCCGGAAGGCGGGTCTGTTGCGAGTAAGAGATCAGCTTCTGGTTGATTAACTGGTAACTAGACCAATCAGTGGGCTTCTGCTTCCAGGGAACAGCCAATCGTTTCTGCTTCTGCCGTGGCTCGGCAACAGCCAATCGTCTTCAGGGAGCCGAGCTGAGGGGCGGGTCCTAAGGACTGGTGGGGACCGACGAATATGACGTCATATAGCGGTTTAACAGCAGACAGAAAATAATGTTTTATATGGGTCGTCAAACATGTGTATGATGTTGATTGCAATTTTTTTAATCAGCCACTCCCACTGCAAGATTCATGCGTTATAATAATGAAAATTCACAGCACCAACAATAATGTTCTGGGGATATGTCGTGGAGCTGAATTAAACCTTCTGCAATCTGATTAATAAGTGCGCATATTACTACAAGTGATATCATAAAGCACGGTACAAATAGTGTAAATCATGTAAAGTCCAGTGAGATCAGGGTAAAAACAGTATAGTGCAGTAAAGCCCAGTGAGATCAGGGTAAAGGCGCAGTAGAGCCCAGTGAGATCAGAGTAAAAGCCCAGTACAGCTCAGTAGAGCCCAGTGAGATCGGGGTAAAAACACAGTATAGTGCAGTAGAGCCCAGTGAGATCGGGGTAAAAATACAGTACAGCTCAGTAGAGCCCAGTGAGATCGGGGTAAAAACAGTACAGCGCAGTAAAGCCCAGTGAGATCAGGGTAAAAGCCCAGTACAGCTCAGTAGAGCCCAGTGAGATCGGGGTAAAAACACAGTACAGCTCAGTAGAGGTACAGCTCAGTAGAGCCCAGTGAGATCAGGGTAAAAACACAGTACAGCGCAGTAGAGCCCAGTGAGATCGGGGTAAAAACACAGTACAGCTCAGTAGAGCCCAGTGAGATCAGGGTAAAAACAGTACAGCGCAGTAAAGCCCAGTGAGATCAGGGTAAAAGCCCAGTACAGCTCAGTAAAGCCCAGTGAGATCAGGGTAAAAGCCCAGTACAGCTCAGTAGAGCCCAGTGAGATCGGGGTAAAAATACAGTACAGCTCAGTAGAGCCCAGTGAGATCGGGGTAAAAACACAGTACAGCTCAGCAGAGCCCAGTGAGATCGGGGTAAAAACACAGTACAGCGCAGTAGAGCCCAGTGAGATCGGGGTAAAAACACAGTACAGCTCAGTAGAGCCCAGTGAGATCAGGGTAAAAACAGTACAGCGCAGTAAAGCCCAGTGAGATCAGGGTAAAAGCCCAGTACAGCTCAGTAAAGCCCAGTGAGATCAGGGTAAAAACACAGTACAGCTCAGTAGAGCCCAGTGAGATCAGGGCAAAAACAGTACAGCGCAGTAAAGCCCAGTGAGATCAGGGTAAAAGCCCAGTACAGCTCAGTAGAGCCCAGTGAGATCGGGGTAAAAACACAGTACAGCGCAGTAAAGCCCAGTGAGATCAGGGTAAAAGCCCAGTACAGCTCAGTAGAGCCCAGTGAGATCGGGGTAGAAACACAGTACAGCGCAGTAGAGCCCAGTGAGATCGGGGTAAAAACACAGTACAGCTCAGTAGAGCCCAGTGAGATCAGGGTAAAAACAGTACAGCGCAGTAAAGCCCAGTGAGATCAGGGTAAAAGCCCAGTACAGCTCAGTAAAGCCCAGTGAGATCAGGGTAAAAGCCCAGTACAGCTCAGTAAAGCCCAGTGAGATCAGGGTAAAAACACAGTACAGCTCAGTAGAGCCCAGTGAGATCAGGGCAAAAACAGTACAGCGCAGTAAAGCCCAGTGAGATCGGGGTAATAATAATAATAAACTTTATTTTATATAGCGCCTTTAAAGGTGGCTTCTCAAAGCGCTTTACAGGATGACAATAACAATAAATAAGAAGACTACAACAATAAATAAGAAAATTTCACAAGACAGGACACAATTATAATTACAGCAATACAACAATAACAATAGAGGAGACCGTGGAAGATGGTATTAAGAAGAGCAGAGGGGTGAAGAATGGAACAGTTCAGTAAAGGCTTTTCTGAAGAAGAAGGTGTTGAGTCTGGATTTGAAGGAGTTTAGAGAAGGTGACTCTCTAATATCCTTGGGCAAGGAGTTCCAGAGCTTGGGGGCATAGCAGGAGAAGGCCCTGTCGCCCATACAATGTAGACGGGCTTGGGGGACAGTAAGGAGGGCAGAATTTGAAGAGCGGAGGTTGCGAGGTGGGGAGTAGGGCGATAAAAGTTCAGACAGGTATTGAGGTGCCAAGCCATGTAAAGCCTTGTAGGTGAGCATGAGGATTTTAAAGTCTACGCGGAATTTGACCGGAAGCCAGTGCAAGGACTCCAGGATAGGAGTAATGTGAACACTTGCACTAGATCTGGTCAGGATTCTGGCTGCTGAATTTTGGACATACTGCAGCTTGTTCAGAGTAGATTTAGATACCCCAGGGAGCAGAGCATTGCAGTAGTCAATTCGAGAGAATACAAATATGTTGATCAGCTTTTCAGCCACAGTTAATGATAGCATAGGGCGTAGTCTTGCGATATTTCTAAGGTGAAAAAAAGATGTTTTGACAGTATGCTGTACATGTGGGTCGAATGTTAAGCCAGAATCGAATATAACCCCAAGGTTTTTCAATTTTGATTGGAGCTCAAGTACAGAGCCATCTACAGACAGGGTTACAGGACTGGCTTTGCGAAGTTGATGGGGGGTACCAATAAGCATGACTTCAGTCTTGTCACAGTTAAGATGAAGGAAGTTTTGAGTCATCCAAATTTTTATGTCAGAGATGCATAGATGTAAAAACACAGTACAGCTCAGTAGAGCCCAGTGAGATCGGGGTAAAAACACAGTACAGCTCAGTAGAGCCCAGTGAGATCGGGGTAAAAATACAGTACAGCTCAGTAGAGCCCAGTGAGATCGGGGTAAAAACAGTACAGCGCAGTAAAGCCCAGTGAGATCAGGGTAAAAGCCCAGTACAGCTCAGTAGAGCCCAGTGAGATCGGGGTAAAAACACAGTACAGCTCAGTAGAGCCCAGTGAGATCAGGGTAAAAGCCCAGTACAGCTCAGTAGAGCCCAGTGAGATCAGGGTAAAAGCACAGTCCAGCGCAGTAGAGCCCAGTGTGATCGGGGTAAAAACACAGTACAGCTCAGTAGAGCCCAGTGAGATCGGGGTAAAAACACAGTACAGCTCAGTAGAGCCCAGTGAGATCGGGGTAAAAGCCCAGTACAGCTCAGTAGAGCCCAGTGAGATCGGGGTAAAAACACAGTACAGCTCAGTAGAGCCCAGTGAGATCAGGGTAAAAGCACAGTCCAGCGCAGTAGAGCCCAGTGAGATCGGGGTAAAAACACAGTACAGCTCAGTAGAGCCCAGTGAGATCGGGGTAAAAACACAGTACAGCTCAGTAGAGCCCAGTGAGATCGGGGTAAAAGCCCAGTACAGCTCAGTAGAGCCCAGTGAGATCGGGGTAAAAACACAGTACAGCTCAGTAGAGCCCAGTGAGATCAGGGTAAAAGCACAGTCCAGCGCAGTAGAGCCCAGTGTGATCGGGGTAAAAACACAGTACAGCTCAGTAGAGCCCAGTGAGATCAGGGTAAAAGCACAGTCCAGCGCAGTAGAGCCCAGTGAGATCAGGGTAAAAGCACAGTCCAGCGCAGTAGAGCCCAGTGTGATCGGGGTAAAAACACAGTACAGCTCAGTAGAGCCCAGTGAGATCAGGGTAAAAACACAGTCCAGCGCAGTAGAGCCCAGTGAGATCAGGGTAAAAGCACAGTCCAGCGCAGTAGAGCCCAGTGTGATCGGGGTAAAAACACAGTACAGCTCAGTAGAGCCCAGTGAGATCAGGGTAAAAGCACAGTCCAGCGCTGAGGGCCGCAGACTGAACGCCCGGTGCGCACGTGGAGCTGCGGCCCTCCACCGGGAGCCCGTCACGCGGCCCGCCGTGGCGCAGTCCGGGGCTCGCGCAGAGCGGCGGACCGACACCTTCCCAGCTTCGATCTGCAGCCCCGCGCAACCGCCTCTTTTTAAACGCAAAGAGAGGGATTCCTATTTCCGTGTGACCGTTTTCCGTATCCTTGTATGAAACAAAGCAGGCTTATTGTCTATTCTTCGTCCTTGAAAGAGAAAATAAATAATGCTGACATTATTGATAATAATAAGCCGCTATTCCCAGTATTGGGCCAATAGCAGCTTGAGTGGCGGGCGGCCGGACCAATAGCCTGGCGAGACTCTGAAAGGAGGCGGGACGGAGAGGGCCCGGTGGCCATGGAAACACCAATCCCGCCTCCCTTTTTTTCCCAAAGCGGCGAGAGAGGGGAGGGAGCGCGAGCCCGAGCAGCAGGGAACAGGCGTCCGTGTCCGCGCGAGACTCCGGCACGAGAGGGAAGAGCGAGCGAGCGAGCAAGCGACCGCGAGAGCGAGCCCGGCGAGTCACGAGCCCCCCCCCCCCCTGAGGAGCGCGAGAGACTCCGGCGGTCGGTCCGGCGGCGAAAACGGGCGGAAACCCGAGAGAAACGCGCCGATCCGCAGGTTCGCTCCAGTCCGGACCAGGCCGAGAGGAGGGCGAGGATCCGTGCGGGGATCGCCGTGACCGCTGCCGCCCCTGCGCCCGGTCCTGCCGCAGCGCCCCCGCCGCGCGTGTCCGTGTCCGTGTCCGTGACGTGACCGGACCGCTCCGGGACCCCTCGCCGCGCCTCGCCCGCAGCCCCGCAGCCAAGATGCCGGCGGTGTCGAAGGGAGACGGGATGCGCGGATTAGCCGTCTTCATCTCCGACATCCGGAACTGTGAGTGTCGAGGGCTGGGGTGCCCTGCTCCTGTCTCTCCTGTCTCCTGTCTCCCCCTGCTCCTGTCTCCTCTCTCCTGTCTCCCCTCATCTCCCCCTGCTCCTGTCTCCTCTCTCCTGTCTCCCCTCATCTCCCCCTGCTCCTGTCTCCTGTCTCCTGTCTCCCCCTGCTCCTGTCTCCTGTCTCCTGTCTCCCCCTGCTCCTGTCTCCCCTCGTCTCCCCCTGCTCCTGTCTCCTCTCTCCTATCTCCCCCTGCTCCTCTCTCCTGTCTCCTCTCTCCTGTCTCCGGTCTCCCCTCATCTCCCCCTGCTCCTGTCTCCGGTCTCCCCTCATCTCCCCCTGCTCCTGTCTCCGGTCTCCCCTCATCTCCCCCTGCTCCTGTCTCCTGTCTCCGGTCTCCCCTCATCTCCCCCTGCTCCTGTCTCCTCTCTCCTGTCTCCTGTCCCCTGTCTCCTCCTGCTCCTCTCCTGTCCCCTGTCCCCTGTCCCCCCCTGCTCCTGTCTCTGTGGGACAGCTGCAGGACAGGAAGGTGTGGGATCAGACAGCAGTAGGGACTGTCAGACAGGCAGACTAGACGATCACAGATCTCTAGAGCTACAGGGTTTCTTGTTCATTTCAACCTGCAGGACTGAACTGAGCCAGTTACTGTCCTCACACTGACCTTTAACCCCTGACTGAAGACCCCCAGAGCCCCTGAAGGACTGGGGTCTCAGGGACTGAACTGAGCCAGTTACTGTCCTCAAACTGACCTTTAACCCCTGACTGAAGACCCCCAGAGCCCCTGAAGGACTGGGGTCTCAGGGACTGAACTGAGCCAGTTACTGTCCTCACACTGACCTTTAACCCCTGACTGAAGACCCCCAGAGCCCCTGAAGGACTGGGGTCTCAGGGACTGAACTGAGCCAGTTACTGTCCTCACACTGACCTTTAACCCCTGACTGAAGACCCCCAGAGCCCCTGAAGGACTGGGGTCTCAGGGACTGAACTGAGCCAGTTACTGTCCTCAAACTGACCTTTAACCCCTGACTGAAGACCCCCAGAGCCCCTGAAGGACTGGGGTCTCAGGGACTGAACTGAGCCAGTTACTGTCCTCAAACTGACCTTTAACCCCTGACTGAACACCCCCAGAGCCCCTGAAGGACTGGGGTCTCAGGGACTGAACTGAGCCAGTTACTGTCCTCAAACTGACCTTTAACCCCTGACTGAACACCCCCGGAGCCCCTGAAGGACTGGGGTCTCAGGGACTGAACTGAGCCAGTTACTGTCCTCAAACTGACCTTTAACCCCTGACTGAAGACCCCCAGAGCCCCTGAAGGACTGGGGTCTCAGGGACTGAACTGAGCCAGTTACTGTCCTCACA
Organism: Lepisosteus platostomus; assembly: GCF_059453375.1. Classification (NCBI taxonomy): domain Eukaryota; kingdom Metazoa; phylum Chordata; class Actinopteri; order Semionotiformes; family Lepisosteidae; genus Lepisosteus; species Lepisosteus platostomus. The sequence goes on along the minus strand of NC_142619.1, from coordinate 959,540 downwards.
CTGACCTTTAACCCCTGACTGAAGACCCCCAGAGCCCCTGAAGGACTGGGGTCTCAGGGACTGGACTGAGCCAGTTACTGTCCTCAAACTGACCTTTAACCCCTGACTGAAGACCCCCAGAGCCCCTGAAGGACTGGGGTCTCAGGGACTGAACTGAGCCAGTTACTGTCCTCACACTGACCTTTAACCCCTGACTGAAGACCCCCAGAGCCCCTGAAGGACTGGGGTCTCAGGGACTGAACTGAGCCAGGTACTGTCCTCACACTGACCTTTAAGACCCCCGGAGCCCCTGTAGCACTGTGACCCCTCTCCCCCAGGCAAGAGCAAGGAGGCGGAGATCAAGCGCATCAACAAGGAGCTGGCCAACATCCGCTCCAAGTTCAAGGGGGACAAGGCCCTGGACGGCTACAGTAAGAAGAAGTACGTCTGCAAGCTGCTCTTCATCTTCCTGCTGGGCCACGACATCGACTTCGGCCACATGGAGGCCGTCAACCTGCTGAGCTCCAACAAGTACACCGAGAAGCAGATCGTAAGAGCGCCGCCGCCCCACTGCGCCCCCACACCGCAGGGCTCATCGCCCCACTGCGCCCCCACACCGCAGGGCTCATCGCCCCACTGCGCCCCCACACGCTCATCGCCCCACTGCGCCCCCACACCGCAGGGCTCATCGCCCCACTGCGCCCCCACTGCGCCCCCACACCGCAGGGCTCATCGCCCCACTGCGCCCCCACACCGCAGGGCTCATCGCCCCACTGCGCCCCCACACCGCAGGGCTCATCGCCCCACTGCGCCCCCACACCGCAGGGCTCATCGCCCCCACTGCGCCCCCACACCGCAGGGCTCATCGCCCCACTGCGCCCCGACACCGCAGGGCTCATCGCAGCAGAGCCCCGACACCGCAGGGCTCATCGCAGCAGAGCCCCGACACCGCAGGGTTAATCGCAGCAGCACCCCAACACCGCAGGGTCAATCACAGCAGCGCCCCGATGCCGCAGGGTCAATCACAGCAGCGCCCCGACACCGCAGGGCCGCCCACACTGCGCCCCAATACCGCAGGGTCAATCGCAGCAGCGCCCCGACACCGCAGGGCCGCCCACACTGCGCCCCGATACCGCAGAGTCAATCACAGCCGCGCCCCGACACCGCAGGGCCGCCCACACTGCGCCCCGATACCGCAGAGTCAATCACAGCAGCGCCCCGACACCGCAGGGCCGCCCACACTGCGCCCCGACGCCGCAGGGTCAATCACAGCAGCGCCCCGACACCGCAGGGCCGCCCACACTGCGCCCCGACGCCGCAGGGTCAATCACAGCAGCGCCCCGACGCCGCAGGGTCAATCACAGCAGCGCCCCAACACTGCAGGGCCGCCCACACTGCGCCCCGACGCCACAGGGTCAATCGCAGCCGCGCCCCCCACCCCCCCCCCCGCGCCGCGCCCCGCTCTCCCGCCCGGCTGCTGACCCGCCCCTGCCCTCCTGCGCCCCAGGGGTACCTGTTCATCTCGGTGCTGGTGAACTCCAACAGCGAGCTGATCCGCCTCATCAACAACGCCATCAAGAACGACCTGTCCAGCCGCAACCCCACCTTCATGTGCCTGGCCCTGCACTGCATCGCCAACGTGGGCAGCCGCGAGATGGCCGAGGCCTTCGCCGCAGACATCCCCCGCATCCTGGTGGCCGGGTGGGTGACCCCGACTTCCCGCCGGGGGGGGCTGGGGGGGCGGGGGCGGGGGGGCTGCGGGCCGGCGCTGAGTGTCCGGCTGCCCTGTCCGCAGGGACACGATGGACAGCGTGAAGCAGAGTGCGGCCCTGTGTCTCCTGCGCCTCTACAAGACCTCCCCCGACCTCGTCCACATGGGGGAGTGGACGTCCCGGGTCGTGCACCTGCTGAACGACCAGCACATGGTGAGACAGGCACTGGACACTGAGAGACAGAGACACTGGACACTGAGAGACAGAGACAGACACTGGACACTGAGAGAGATAGGCACTGGACACTGAGAGAAAGAGACACTGGACACTGATAGAGAGAGGCACTGGACACTGAGAGACAGAGACACCGGAGACTGAGAGACAGAGACAGGCACTGGACAGTGAGAGAGATAGACACTGGACAGTGAGAGAGATAGGCACTGGACACTGAGAGAGGCACTGGGCACTGAGAGAGAGAGACACTGGACACTGAGAGAGAGAGAGACACTGGACACAGAGAGACTCTGACTGACCAGCACATAGTGAGACACTGGACACTGAGAGACTCTGACTGACCAGCACGTGGGTAGAGAGACACTGGACACAGAGAGACTCTGACTGACCAGCACGTGGGTAGAGAGACACTGGACACAGAGAGACTCTGACTGACCAGCAGATAGACACTGGACACTGAGAGAGACACTGGACACTGAGAGACTCTGACTGACCAGCACAGAGAGAGACACTGGACACAGAGAGAGACACTGGACTCTGAGAGACTCTGACTGACCAGCACATAGAGAGACACTGGACACTGAGAGAGACACTGGACTCTGAGAGACTCTGACTGACCAGCACATAGAGAGACACTGGACTCTGAGAGAGAGACACTGGACACTGAGAGACTCTGACTGACCAGCCCGTGCAGACAGGTGCGTTGCTCTCCTCTCTGTCCCTGTCCTCGCTCACTCCCCCTGCCTGCCTGTCCAGGGTGTGGTGACCGCCGCCATCTCGCTCATCACCTGCCTGAGCCAGAAGAACCCCGACGAGTTCAAGACCTGCGTGTCCCTGGCCGTGTCCCGCCTCAGCAGGGTAAGACCGCCCGCCGCTGTGTGTCCTGTGTGTCCCCGGTCAGTGTGTCCTGTCTGTCCCCGGTCAGTGTGTCCTGTCTGTCCCCTGTCAGTGTGTCCCTGGCCGTGTCCCACCTCAGCAGGGTAAGACCGCCCGCCGCTGTGTGTCCTGTCTGTGTGTCCTGTGTGTCCCCGGTCAGTGTGTCCTGTGTGTCCCCGGTCAGTGTGTCCTGTCTGTCCCCTGTCAGTGTTCCCTGGCCATGTCCCGCCTCAGCAGGGTAAGACCGCCCGCCGCTGTGTGTCCTGTGTGTCCTGTCTGTCCCCGGTCAGTGTGTCCTGTCTGTCCCCGGTCAGTGTGTCCTGTCTGTCCCCTGTCAGTGTGTCCCTGGCCGTGTCCCACCTCAGCAGGGTAAGACCGCCCGCCGCTGTGTGTCCTGTCTGTGTGTCCTGTCTGTCCCCGGTCAGTGTGTCCTGTCTGTCCCCGGTCAGTGTGTCCTGTCTGTCCCCTGTCAGTGTTCCCTGGCCATGTCCCGCCTCAGCAGGGTAAGACCGCCCGCCGCTGTGTGTCCTGTGTGTCCTGTCTGTCCCCGGTCAGTGTGTCCTGTCTGTCCCCTGTCAGTGTTCCCTGGCCATGTCCCGCCTCAGCAGGGTAAGACCGCCCGCCGCTGTGTGTCCTGTCTGTCCCCGGTCAGTGTGTCCCTGGCCGTGTCAGTGTGTCCCTGGCCATGTCAGTGTGGGCTCTCAGGGGTCAGTGCCTGTGTGTGTGTGTCCTGAGCGGTCCTGTCTGTGTGGTCCTGTCTGTGTGTGTCCTGAGCGGTCCTGTCTGTGTGGTCCTGTCTGTGTGTGTCCTGAGCGGTCCTGTCTGTGTGTGTCCTGTCTGTGTGTGTTCTGAGCGGTCCTGTCTGTGTGGTCCTGTCTGTGTGTGTCCTGAGCGGTCCTGTGTGTGTGGTCCTGTCTGTGTGTGTCCTGAGCGGTCCTGCGTGTGTGGTCCTGTGTGTGTGTGTCCTGAGCGGTCCTGTGTGTGTGGTCCTGTGTGTGTGGTCCTGTGTGTGTGTGTCCTGAGCGGTCCTGTCTGTGTGGTCCTGTGTGTGTGTCCTGAGCGGTCCTGTCTGTGTGGTCCTGTGTGTGTGTGTCCTGAGCGGTCCTGTCTGTGTGGTCCTGTGTGTGTGTGTCCTGAGCGGTCCTGTCTGTGTGGTCCTGTGTGTGTGGTCCTGTGTGTGTGTCCTGAGCGGTCCTGTCTGTGTGGTCCTGTGTGTGTGTGTCCTGAGCGGTCCTGTCTGTGTGGTCCTGTCTGTGTGTGTCCTGAGCGGTCCTGTCTGTGTGGTCCTGTCTGTGTGTGTGTCCTGAGCGGTCCTGTCTGTGTGTGTGTCCTGAGCGGTCCTGTCCCTCTCTGCCCCTCAGATCGTGTCCTCAGCCTCCACCGACCTGCAGGACTACACCTACTACTTCGTCCCGGCGCCCTGGCTGTCCGTCAAGCTGCTGCGCCTCCTGCAGTGCTACCCGCCGCCTGAGGATGGCGCTGTGAAGGGCCGGCTGGTGGAGTGCCTGGAGACCATCCTCAACAAGGCCCAGGAGCCGCCCAAGAGCAAGAAGGTGCAGCACTCCAACGCCAAGAACGCCATCCTGTTCGAGGCCATCTCCCTCATCATCCACTACGACAGGTGACCTGCCCCTCCCTGTGTCCTGGAGTGTCCACTCAGTGTCTGTGTGAACCCCTCTCTCTCTCAGTGCAGTGTTCATGTACTGGAGTGTCCAGTCAGTGTGTGTATGAACCCCTCTCTCTCTCAGTGCAGTGTTCATGTACTGGAGTGTCCAGTCAGTGTGTGTGTATGAACCCCTCTCTCTCTCAGTGCAGTGTTCATGTACTGGAGTGTCCAGTCAGTGTGTCTGTATGAACCCCTCTCTCTCTCAGTGCAGTGTTAATGTACTGGAGTGTCCAGTCAGTGTGTGTGTATTAACCCCTCTCTCTCTCAGTGCAGTGTTCATGTACTGGGGTGTCCAGTCAGTGTGTCTGTATGAACCCCTCTCTCTCAGTGCAGTGTTCATGTACTGGAGTGTCCACTCAGTGTCTGTATGAACCCCTCTCTCTCTCAGTGCAGTGTTCATGTACTGGAGTGTCCAGTCAGTGTGTGTGTATGAACCCCTCTCTCTCTCAGTGCAGTGTTCATGTACTGGAGTGTCCAGTCAGTGTGTGTGTATTAACCCCTCTCTCTCTCAGTGCAGTGTTCATGTACTGGAGTGTCCAGTCAGTGTGTCTGTATGAACCCCTCTCTCTCTCAGGGCAGTGTTCATGTACTGGAGTGTCCAGTCAGTGTGTGTGTATTAACCCCTCTCTCTCTCAGTGCAGTGTTCATGTACTGGAGTGTCCAGTCAGTGTGTGTGTATTAACCCCTCTCTCTCTCAGTGCAGTGTTCATGTACTGGAGTGTCCAGTCAGTGTGTCTGTATGAACCCCTCTCTCTCTCAGTGCAGTGTTCATGTACTGGAGTGTCCAGTCAGTGTGTCTGTATTAACCCCTCTCTCTCTCAGTGCAGTGTTCATGTACTGGAGTGTCCAGTCAGTGTGTGTGTATTAACCCCTCTCTCTCTCAGTGCAGTGTTAATGTACTGGAGTGTCCAGTCAGTGTGTCTGTATGAACCCCTCTCTCTCTCAGTGCAGTGTTCATGTACTGGAGTGTCCAGTCAGTGTGTCTGTATGAACCCCTCTCTCTCTCAGTGCAGTGTTCATGTACTGGAGTGTCCAGTCAGTGTGTCTGTATGAACCCCTCTCTCTCTCAGTGCAGTGTTCATGTACTGGAGTGTCCAGTCAGTGTGTCTGTATGAACCCCTCTCTCTCTGTGTTAATGTACTGGAGTGTCCAGTCAGTGTGTCTGTATGAACCCCTCTCTCTCTCAGTGCAGTGTTCATGTACTGGAGTGTCCAGTCAGTGTGTCTGTATGAACCCCTCTCTCTCTCAGTGCAGTGTTCATGTACTGGAGTGTCCAGTCAGTGTGTCTGTATGAACCCCTCTCTCTCTCAGTGCAGTGTTCATGTACTGGAGTGTCCAGTCAGTGTGTGTGTATGAACCCCTCTCTCTCCCAGTGCAGTGTTCATGTACTGGAGTGTCCAGTCAGTGTGTGTGTATTAACCCCTCTCTCTCAGTGCAGTGTTCATGTACTGGAGTGTCCAGTCAGTGTGTCTGTATGAACCCCTCTCTCTCTCAGTGCAGTGTTCATGTACTGGAGTGTCCAGTCAGTGTGTCTGTATGAACCCCTCTCTCTCTCAGTGTTAATGTACTGGAGTGTCCAGTCAGTGTGTCTGTATTAACCCCTCTCTCTCTCAGTGCAGTGTTCATGTACTGGAGTGTCCAGTCAGTGTGTGTGTATTAACCCCTCTCTCTCTCAGTGCAGTGTTAATGTACTGGAGTGTCCAGTCAGTGTGTGTGTATGAACCCCTCTCTCTCTCAGTGCAGTGTTCATGTACTGGAGTGTCCAGTCAGTGTGTGTGTATTAACCCCTCTCTCTCTCAGTGCAGTGTTCATGTACTGGAGTGTCCAGTCAGTGTGTCTGTATGAACCCCTCTCTCTCTCAGTGCAGTGTTCATGTACTGGAGTGTCCAGTCAGTGTGTCTGTATGAACCCCTCTCTCTCTCAGTGCAGTGTTCATGTACTGGAGTGTCCAGTCAGTGTGTGTGTATTAACCCCTCTCTCTCTCAGTGCAGTGTTCATGTACTGGAGTGTCCAGTCAGTGTGTCTGTATGAACCCCTCTCTCTCTCAGTGCAGTGTTCATGTACTGGAGTGTCCAGTCAGTGTGTCTGTATGAACCCCTCTCTCTCTCAGTGCAGTGTTCATGTACTGGAGTGTCCAGTCAGTGTGTCTGTATGAACCCCTCTCTCTCTCAGTGCAGTGTTCATGTACTGGAGTGTCCAGTCAGTGTGTGTGTATTAACCCCTCTCTCTCTCAGTGCAGTGTTCATGTACTGGAGTGTCCAGTCAGTGTGTCTGTATGAACCCCTCTCTCTCTCAGTGCAGTGTTCATGTACTGGAGTGTCCAGTCAGTGTGTCTGTATGAACCCCTCTCTCTCTCAGTGCAGTGTTCATGTACTGGAGTGTCCAGTCAGTGTGTCTGTATTAACCCCTCTCTCTCTCAGTGCAGTGTTAATGTACTGGAGTGTCCAGTCAGTGTGTCTGTATGAACCCCTCTCTCTCTCAGTGCAGTGTTAATGTACTGGAGTGTCCAGTCAGTGTGTCTGTATGAACCCCTCTCTCTCTCAGTGTAGTGTTAGTGTACTGGAGTGTTAATGCTCGGTGTTGTGCTCTCCTTCCTCCCAGTGAGCCCAACCTGCTGGTGAGGGCCTGTAACCAGCTGGGCCAGTTCCTGCAGCACAGGGAGACCAACCTGCGGTACCTGGCGCTGGAGAGCATGTGCACACTGGCCAGCTCCGAGTTCTCCCACGAGGCCGTGAAGACGCACATCGAGACGGTCATCAACGCCCTGAAGGTAGAGGAGCAGATAGAGCTGTTCACCATCACTGTGGACACAGCACTGTCCTTAATAACCTTCTAGTGTCTGGGACAGTGTCGCTGTGGACACAGCTCTGACACTGAATAACCTTCTAGTGTCTGGGACAGTGTCACTGTGGACACAGCTCTGTCAGTGAATAACCTTCTAGTGTCTGGGACAGTGTCACTGTGGACACAGCTCTGTCCCTGAATAACCTTCTAGTGTCTGGGACAGTGTCACTGTGGACACAGCTCTGTCCCTGAATAACCTTCTAGTGTCTGGGACAGTGTCACTGTGGACACAGCTCTGACACTGAATAACCTTCTAGTGTCTGGGACAGTGTCACTGTGGACACAGCTCTGACACTGAATAACCTTCTAGTGTCTGGGACAGTGTCACTGTGGACACAGCTCTGTCAGTGAATAACCTTCTAGTGTCTGGGACAGTGTCACTGTGGACACAGCTCTGTCAGTGAATAACCTTCTAGTGTCTGGGACAGTGTCACTGTGGACACAGCTCTGTCAGTGAATAACCTTCTAATGTCTGGGACAGTGTCACTGTGGACACAGCTCTGACACTGAATAACCTTCTAGTGTCTGGGACAGTGTCACTGTGGACACAGCTCTGTCACTGAATAACCTTCTAATGTCTGGGACAGTGTCACTGTGGACACAGCTCTGACACTGAATAACCTTCTAGTGTCTGGGACAGTGTCACTGTGGACACAGCTCTGACACTGAATAACCTTCTAGTGTCTGGGACAGTGTCACTGTGGACACAGCTCTGACAGTGAATAACCTTCTAATGTCTGGGACAGTGTCACTGTGGACACAGCTCTGACACTGAATAACCTTCTAGTGTCTGGGACAGTGTCACTGTGGACACAGCTCTGACAGTGAATAACCTTCTAGTGTCTGGGACAGTGTCACTGTGGACACAGCTCTGTCAGTGAATAACCTTCTAGTGTCTTGGACAGTGTCACTGTGGACACAGCTCTGTCAGTGAATAACCTTCTAGTGTCTGGGACAGTGTCACTGTGGACACAGCTCTGTCCCTGAATAACCTTCTAGTGTCTGGGACAGTGTCACTGTGGACACAGCTCTGACACTGAATAACCTTCTAGTGTCTGGGACAGTGTCACTGTGGACACAGCTCTGTCAGTGAATAACCTTCTAGTGTCTTGGACAGTGTCACTGTGGACACAGCTCTGTCAGTGAATAACCTTCTAGTGTCTGGGACAGTGTCACTGTGGACACAGCTCTGTCAGTGAATAACCTTCTAGTGTCTGGGACAGTGTCACTGTGGACACAGCTCTGTCCCTGAATAACCTTCTAGTGTCTGGGACAGTGTCACTGTGGACACAGCTCTGACACTGAATAACCTTCTAGTGTCTGGGACAGTGTCACTGTGGACACAGCTCTGACACTGAATAACCTTCTAGTGTCTGGGACAGTGTCACTGTGGACACAGCTCTGTCCCTGAATAACCTTCTAGTGTCTGGGACAGTGTCACTGTGGACACAGCTCTGTCAGTGAATAACCTTCTAGTGTCTGGGACAGTGTCACTGTGGACACAGCTCTGTCCCTGAATAACCTTCTAGTGTCTGGGACAGTGTCACTGTGGACACAGCTCTGACACTGAATAACCTTCTAGTGTCTGGGACAGTGTCACTGTGGACACAGCTCTGTCCCTGAATAACCTTCTAGTGTCTGGGACAGTGTCACTGTGGACACAGCTCTGTCACTGAATAACCTTCTAGTGTCTGGGACAGTGTCACTGTGGACACAGCTCTGTCACTGAATAACCTTCTGGTGTCTGGGACAGTGTCACTGTGGACACAGCTCTGTCACTGAATAACCTTCTGGTGTCTGGGACAGTGTCGCTGTGGACGCTGTGGACACAGCTCTGTCAGTGAAGCCGCTGTCCCCTCAGACGGAGCGAGACGTCAGTGTGCGTCAGAGGGCTGCAGACCTGCTCTACGCTATGTGTGACCGCAGCAACGCCAAGCAGATCGTGGCCGAGATGCTGAGCTACCTGGAGACTGCGGACTACTCCATCAGAGAGGAGATCGTGAGTGTCCTCTGTGTCTCTGTCGTCTGTCCCTGGGGGCTGACCGCTGAGCTGGACAGGAGACGGCGAGTGTCCTGTGTGTCTCTGTCGTCTGTCCCTGGGGGCTGACCGCTGGGCTGGACAGGAGACGGCGAGTGTCCTGTGTGTGTCTGTCGTCTGTCCCTGGGGGCTGACCGCTGGGCTGGACAGGAGACGGCGAGTGTCCTGTGTGTCTCTGTCGTCTGTCCCTGGGGGCTGACCGCTGTTCTGGACAGGAGACGGCGAGTGTCCTGTGTGTCTCTGTCGTCTGTCCCTGGGGGCTGACCGCTGGGCTGGACAGGAGACGGCGAGTGTCCTGTGTGTCTCTGTCGTCTGTCCCTGGGGGCTGACCGCTGTTCTGGACAGGAGACGGCGAGTGTCCTGTGTGTCTCTGTCGTCTGTCCCTGGGGACTGACCGCTGTGCTGGACAGGAGACGGCGAGTGTCCTGTGTGTCTCTGTCGTCTGTCCCTGGGGGCTGACCGCTGTGCTGGACAGGAGACGGCGAGTGTCCTGTGTGTCTGTCCCTGTGTGCTGACCGCTGTGCTGGACACGAGACGGCGAGTGTCCTGTGTGTCTCTGTCGTCTGTCCCTGTGTGCTGACCGCTGAGCTGGACAGGAGAGGGCGAGTGTCCTGTGTGTCTGTCCCCGTGTGCTGACCGCTGAGCTGGACAGGAGAGGGCGAGTGTCCTGTGTGTCTGTCCCCGTGTGCTGACCGCTGAGCTGGACAGGAGAGGGCGAGTGTCCTGTGTGTCTGTCCCTGTGTGCTGACCGCTGAGCTGGACAGGAGAGGGCGAGTGTCCTGTGTGTCTGTCCCCGTGTGCTGACCGCTGAGCTGGACAGGAGAGGGCGAGTGTCCTGTGTGTCTGTCCCCGTGTGCTGACCGCTGAGCTGGACAGGAGAGGGCCAGTGTCCTGTGTGTCTCTGTCGTCTGTCCCTGGGGACTGACCGCTGTGCTGGACAGGAGACGGCGAGTGTCCTGTGTGTCTGTCCCCGTGTGCTGACCGCTGTGCTGGACAGGAGAGGGCGAGTGTCCTGTGTGTCTGTCCCCGTGTGCTGACCGCCGTGTGTCTGTCCAGGTGCTGAAGGTGGCCATCCTGGCCGAGAAGTACGCGGTGGACTACTCCTGGTACGTGGACACCATCCTGAACCTGATCCGCATCGCGGGCGACTACGTGAGCGAGGAGGTGTGGTACCGCGTCATCCAGATCGTCATCAACCGCGACGACGTGCAGGGCTACGCTGCCAAGACCGTGTTCGAGGTTCGAGCCAGTCCACTCTCCCCTCTCCTGTGTGTCCCGTCCACTCTCCCCTCTCCTGTGTGTCCTGTCCACTCTCCACACCTGTGTGTCCTGTCCACTCTCCCCTCTCCTGTGTGTCCTGTCCACTCTCCCCTCTCCTGTCCTGTGTGTCCTGTCCACTCTCTCCTGTCCTGTGTGTCCTGTCCACTCTCCCCTCTCCTGTGTGTCCTGTCCACTCTCCCCTCTCCTGTCCTGTGTGTCCTGTCCACTCTCTCCTGTCCTGTGTGTCCTGTCCACTCTCTCCTCTCCTGTCCTGTGTGTCCTGTCCACTCTCTCCTCTCCTGTCCTGTGTGTCCTGTCCACTCTCCCCTCACCTGTGTGTCCTGTCCACTCTCCCCTCACCTGTGTGTCCTGTCCACTCTCTCCTGTCCTGTGTGTCCTGTCCACTCTCTCCTCTCCTGTCCTGTGTGTCCTGTCCACTCTCTCCTCTCCTGTCCTGTGTGTCCTGTCCACTCTCCCCTCACCTGTGTGTCCTGTCCACTCTCTCCTCACCTGTGTGTCCTGTCCACTCTCCCCTCTCCTGTGTGTCCCGTCCACTCTCCCCTCTCCTGTGTGTCCTGTCCACTCTCCACACCTGTGTGTCCTGTCCACTCTCCCCTCTCCTGTCCTGTGTGTCCTGTCCACTCTCTCCTGTCCTGTGTGTCCTGTCCACTCTCCCCTCTCCTGTGTGTCCTGTCCACTCTCCCCTCTCCTGTCCTGTGTGTCCTGTCCACTCTCTCCTGTCCTGTGTGTCCTGTCCACTCTCTCCTCTCCTGTCCTGTGTGTCCTGTCCACTCTCTCCTCTCCTGTCCTGTGTGTCCTGTCCACTCTCCCCTCACCTGTGTGTCCTGTCCACTCTCCCCTCACCTGTGTGTCCTGTCCACTCTCTCCTGTCCTGTGTGTCCTGTCCACTCTCTCCTCTCCTGTCCTGTGTGTCCTGTCCACTCTCTCCTCTCCTGTCCTGTGTGTCCTGTCCACTCTCCCCTCACCTGTGTGTCCTGTCCACTCTCTCCTCACCTGTGTGTCCTGTCCACTCTCTCCTCTCCTGTCCTGTGTGTCCCGTCCGCTCTCTCCTCACCTGTGTGTCCTGTCCACTCTCTCCTCTCCTGTCCTGTGTGTCCCGTCCGCTCTCCCCTCTCCTGTGTGTCCTGTCCACTCTCCACACCTGTGTGTCCTGTCCACTCTCCCCTCTCCTGTGTGTCCTGTCCACTCTCCCCTCTCCTGTGTGTCCTGTCCACTCTCCCCTCTCCTGTCCTGTGTGTCCTGTCCACTCTCCCCTCTCCTGTCCTGTGTGTCCTGTCCACTCTCTCCTCTCCTGTCCTGTGTGTCCTGTCCACTCTCTCCTCTCCTGTCCTGTGTGTCCTGTCCACGCTCTCCTCTCCTGTCCTGTGTGTCCTGTCCACTCTCCCCTCACCTGTGTGTCCTGTCCACTCTCTCCTGTCCTGTGTGTCCTGTCCACTCTCTCCTGTCCTGTGTGTCCTGTCCACTCTCTCCTCTCCTGTCCTGTGTGTCCTGTCCACTCTCTCCTCTCCTGTCCTGTGTGTCCCGTCCGCTCTCTCCTCACCTGTGTGTCCTGTCCGCTCTCTCCTCACCTGTCTGTCCTGTCCACTCTCTCCTCACCTGTGTGTCCTGTCCGCTCTCTCCTCACCTGTGTGTCCTGTCCGCTCTCTCCTCACCTGTGTGTCCTGTCCACTCTCTCCTGTCCTGTGTGTCCTGTCCACTCTCCCCTCTCCTGTGTGTCCTGTCCGCTCTCTCCTCTCCTGTGTGTCCTGTCCACTCTCTCCACACCTGTCTGTCCTGTCCACTCTCTCCTCACCTGTGTGTCCTGTCCGCTCTCTCCTCACCTGTGTGTCCTGTCCGCTCTCTCCTGTCCTGTGTGTCCTGTCCACTCTCTCCTCACCTGTGTGTCCAGTCCACTCTCTCCTGTCCTGTGTGTCCTGTCCACTCTCTCCTCACCTGTGTGTCCTGTCCACTCTCTCCTGTCCTGTGTGTCCTGTCCACTCTCTCCTCACCTGTGTGTCCTGTCCACTCTCTCCTGTCCTGTGTGTCCTGTCCACTCTCTCCTCACCTGTGTGTCCTGTCCGCTCTCTCCACACCTGTGTGTCCTGTCCGCTCTCTCCTCACCTGTGTGTCCTGTCCGCTCTCTCCTCACCTGTGTGTCCTGTCCACTCTCTCCTCACCTGTGTGTCCTGTCCGCTCTCTCCACACCTGTGTGTCCTGTCCGCTCTCTCCTCACCTGTGTGTCCTGTCCACTCTCTCCTCACCTGTGTGTCCTGTCCACTCTCTCCTGTCCTGTGTGTCCTGTCCACTCTCCCCTCTCCTGTGTGTCCTGTCCACTCTCCCCTCTCCTGTGTGTCCTGTCCACTCTCCCCTCTCCTGTCCTGTGTGTCCTGTCCACTCTCCCCTCTCCTGTGTGTCCTGTCCACTCTCCCCTCTCCTGTCCTGTGTGTCCTGTCCGCTCTCTCCTCACCTGTGTGTCCTGTCCACTCTCTCCTGTCCTGTGTGTCCTGTCCACTCTCTCCTCACCTGTGTGTCCTGTCCACTCTCTCCTCTCCTGTGTGTCCTGTCCACTCTCTCCACACCTGTGTGTCCTGTCCGCTCTCTCCTCACCTGTGTGTCCTGTCCGCTCTCTCCTCACCTGTGTGTCCTGTCCGCTCTCTCCTCACCTGTGTGTCCTGTCCGCTCTCTCCTCACCTGTCCTGTGTGTCCCGTCCGCTCTCTCCTCACCTGTGTGTCCTGTCCGCTCTCTCCTCTCTCTCCAGGCCCTGCAGGCTCCAGCCTGCCATGAGAACATGGTGAAGGTGGGGGGATATATCCTGGGGGAGTTTGGGAATCTCATCGCTGGGGATCCTCGCTCCAGGTGTGTCTGTATGAACCCCTCTCTCTCTCAGTGCAGTGTTAATGTACTGGAGTGTCCAGTCAGTGTGTCTGTATGAACCCCTCTCTCTCTCAGTGCAGTGTTCATGTACTGGAGTGTCCAGTCAGTGTGTCTGTATGAACCCCTCTCTCTCTCAGTGCAGTGTTCATGTACTGGAGTGTCCAGTCAGTGTGTCTGTATGAACCCCTCTCTCTCTCTCAGTGCAGTGTTCATGTACTGGAGTGTCCAGTCAGTGTGTCTGTATGAACCCCTCTCTCTCTCAGTGCAGTGTTCATGTACTGGAGTGTCCAGTCAGTGTGTCTGTATGAACCCTTCTCTCTCTCAGTGCAGTGTTAATGTACTGGAGTGTCCAGTCAGTGTGTGTATTAACCCCTCTCTCTCTCAGTGCAGTGTTCATGTACTGGAGTGTCCAGTCAGTGTGTCTGTATTAACCCCTCTCTCTCTCAGTGCAGTGTTCATGTACTGGAGTGTCCAGTCAGTGTGTCTGTATTAACCCCTCTCTCTCTCAGTGCAGTGTTCATGTACTGGAGTGTCCAGTCAGTGTGTGTGTATGAACCCCTCTCTCTCTCAGTGCAGTGTTCATGTACTGGAGTGTCCAGTCAGTGTGTCTGTATGAACCCCTCTCTCTCTCAGTGCAGTGTTCATGTACTGGAGTGTCCAGTCAGTGTGTCTGTATTAACCCCTCTCTCTCTCAGTGCAGTGTTAATGTACTGGAGTGTCCAGTCAGTGTGTCTGTATGAACCCCTCTCTCTCAGTGCAGTGTTCATGTACTGGAGTGTCCAGTCAGTGTGTGTGTATTAACCCCTCTCTCTCTCAGTGCAGTGTTCATGTACTGGAGTGTCCAGTCAGTGTGTCTGTATTAACCCCTCTCTCTCTCAGTGCAGTGTTCATGTACTGGAGTGTCCAGTCAGTGTGTGTGTATGAACCCCTCTCTCTCTCAGTGCAGTGTTCATGTACTGGAGTGTCCAGTCAGTGTGTCTGTATGAACCCCTCTCTCTCAGTGCAGTGTTCATGTACTGGAGTGTCCAGTCAGTGTGTGTGTATTAACCCCTCTCTCTCTCAGTGCAGTGTTAATGTACTGGAGTGTCCAGTCAGTGTGTCTGTATTAACCCCTCTCTCTCTCAGTGCAGTGTTCATGTACTGGAGTGTCCAGTCAGTGTGTGTGTATTAACCCCTCTCTCTCTCAGTGCAGTGTTCATGTACTGGAGTGTCCAGTCAGTGTGTCTGTATGAACCCCTCTCTCTCAGTGCAGTGTTCATGTACTGGAGTGTCCAGTCAGTGTGTGTGTATTAACCCCTCTCTCTCTCAGTGCAGTGTTCATGTACTGGAGTGTCCAGTCAGTGTGTGTGTATGAACCCCTCTCTCTCTCAGTGCAGTGTTCATGTACTGGAGTGTCCAGTCAGTGTGTGTGTATTAACCCCTCTCTCTCTCAGTGCAGTGTTAATGTACTGGAGTGTCCAGTCAGTGTGTCTGTATTAACCCCTCTCTCTCTCAGTGCAGTGTTAATGTACTGGAGTGTCCAGTCAGTGTGTGTGTATGAACCCCTCTCTCTCAGTGCAGTGTTCATGTACTGGAGTGTCCAGTCAGTGTGTCTGTATTAACCCCTCTCGCTCTCAGTGCAGTGTTAATGTACTGGAGTGTCCAGTCAGTGTGTGTATGAACCCCTCTCTCTCTCAGTGCAGTGTTCATGTACTGGAGTGTCCAGTCAGTGTGTCTGTATGAACCCCTCTCTCTCTCAGTGCAGTGTTCATGTACTGGAGTGTCCAGTCAGTGTGTGTGTATTAACCCCTCTCTCTCTCAGTGCAGTGTTAATGTACTGGAGTGTCCAGTCAGTGTGTCTGTATTAACCCCTCTCTCTCTCAGTGCAGTGTTAATGTACTGGAGTGTCCAGTCAGTGTGTCTGTATGAACCCCTCTCTCTCTCAGTGCAGTGTTCATGTACTGGAGTGTCCAGTCAGTGTGTCTGTATGAACCCCTCTCTCTCTCAGTGCAGTGTTAATGTACTGGAGTGTCCAGTCAGTGTGTGTGTATTAACCCCTCTCTCTCTCAGTGCAGTGTTAATGTACTGGAGTGTCCAGTCAGTGTGTGTGTATGAACCCCTCTCTCTCAGTGCAGTGTTCATGTACTGGAGTGTCCAGTCAGTGTGTCTGTATTAACCCCTCTCTCTCTCAGTGCAGTGTTAATGTACTGGAGTGTCCAGTCAGTGTGTGTGTATGAACCCCTCTCTCTCAGTGCAGTGTTCATGTACTGGAGTGTCCAGTCAGTGTGTCTGTATTAACCCCTCTCTCTCTCAGTGCAGTGTTAATGTACTGGAGTGTCCAGTCAGTGTGTGTATGAACCCCTCTCTCTCTCAGTGCAGTGTTCATGTACTGGAGTGTCCAGTCAGTGTGTCTGTATGAACCCCTCTCTCTCTCAGTGCAGTGTTCATGTACTGGAGTGTCCAGTCAGTGTGTGTGTATGAACCCCTCTCTCTCTCAGTGCAGTGTTCATGTACTGGAGTGTCCAGTCAGTGTGTCTGTATGAACCCCTCTCTCTCTCAGTGCAGTGTTCATGTACTGGAGTGTCCAGTCTGTACTAACCCGTCTCTCTCTCTCAGCCCTCTGGTCCAGTTTAACCTGCTCCACTCCAAGTTCCACCTGTGCTCCGTACCGACCCGTGCTCTCCTGCTCTCCGCCTACATCAAGTTCATCAACCTCTTCCCCGAGACCAAGAGCACCATCCAGGAGGTGCTGCGCTCCGACAGCCAGATCCGGAACTCCGACGTGGAGCTGCAGCAGAGGGCGGTGGAGTACCTGAAGCTGTCCTCCATCGCCAGCACGGACGTCCTGGTGAGCGGGCCGCCGCCCCGGCCCTGCAGGGGGCGAGAGAGCGAGGCTGCAGGAGAGAGCACTGTTCCTCCTTTCCCCTGCTGGAGCTCAGTCTCTCTCCTGTCTCTCTCTGTGTTAACCCCTCAGTCTCTCTCCTGTCTCTCTCTCTTTACCCACCCCTCAGTCTCTCTCCTGTCTCTCTCTCTCTGTATTAACCCCTCAGTCTCTCTCCTGTCTCTCTCTCTCTGTATTAACCCCTCAGTCTCTCTCCTGTCTCTCTCTCTCTGTATTAACCCCTCAGTCTCTCTCCTGTCTCTCTCTCTCTTTACTCACCCCTCAGTCTCTCTCCTGTCTCTCTGTACTCACCCCTCAGTCTCTCTCTCCTGTCTCTCTCTGTATTAACCCCTCAGTCTCTCTCCTGTCTCTCTCTGTATTAACCCCTCAGTCTCTCTCTCCTGTCTCTCTCTCTCTGTGTTAACCCCTCAGTCCCTCTCTCCTGTCTCTCTCTCTTTACTCACCCCTCAGTCTCTCTCCTGTCTCTCTCTGTACTCACCCCTCAGTCTCTCTCCTGTCTCTCTCTCTGTACTCACCCCTCAGTCTCTCTCCTGTCTCTCTCTCTGTATTAACCCCTCAGTCTCTCTCTCCTGTCTCTCTCTCTGTATTAACCCCTCAGTCTCTCTCTCCTGTCTCTCTCTCTCTCTTTACTCACCCCTCAGTCTCTCTCCTGTCTCTCTCTCTGTATTAACCCCTCAGTCTCTCTCTCCTGTATCTCTCTCTCTCTTTACCCACCCCTCAGTCTCTCTCCTGTCTCTCTCTCTGTATTAACCCCTCAGTCTCTCTCTCCTGTATCTCTCTCTGTATTAACCCCTCAGTCTCTCTCCTGTCTCTCTCTCTGTACTAACCCCTCAGTCTCTCTCTCATGTCTCTCTCTGTACTAACCCCTCAGTCTCTCTCCTGTCTCTCTCTCTGTACTAACCCCTCAGTCTCTCTCGTCTCTCCCCTGTCAATTCAATTCAATTCAATTCAAGGTGCTTTATTAGGATGACCGATAGGTACAATCAGTGTTACCAAAGCAAATAAAAATAATAAAATTAACATGGAACAAGACAAAAAATAGAAGTAAAATAAAATCTACAGACATATTACAGACATTTACAACAAAGACATATTATAAAATATTGACATATACTGTAGGCGGCTGGAGCATTATTGGGAGACGGACTCACTGTTCCTCAGGCTGTGACAGGAGATCACATACTGGGCTGCCAGATCAACTGAGTTCCCTCCTCCCTCTCCCAGTAGGATTGGGACCCGTTGTGATTCTGGCAGGTGTGGGAACTCTGGGATTAGATTTCTGAATTTGGGGAAGAATGTTTCTCTAATCCCAGAGTATCTGTCACAGTGCAGTAGGAAGTGCACCTCTGTCTCTATTTCTCCCCGCTGGCAGTGGGAGCACAGCCTGTCCTCTCTGGGCAGCCAGGTCTGCCTGTGTCCAGTGTGTGTGTCCAGGCTGTGGTCACTGAGCCTGTCCTCTCTGGGCAGCCAGGTCTGCCTGTGTCCAGTGTGTGTGTCCAGGCTGTGGTCACTGAGCCTGTCCTCTCTGGGCAGCCAGGTCTGCCTGTGTCCAGTGTGTGTGTCCAGGCTGTGGTCACTGAGCCTGTCCTCTCTGGACAGCCAGGTCTGCCTGTGTCGCCCAGTTTCTATGGCCAGGTTGTGGTCACTGAGCCTGTACTTCGTCAGGGTCTGTTTCGGTTTGTTATTTTTTATTTTGGTCAAATATTCAGCTAGTGTGTATTGTCTGTTTAAGGTTCTGTAGCATTCCAGTTTATGTTGTGTTTGTGTGTGTGTGTCCCAGTGTGTGAGATATTGCTGTTTGATCTGTGCTGTGATGTGGTGGAGTCTGAGTTGTGGTGCTCTAGCAGTGCTGTCCTGAGGCTGGTTGTGTGTTGTGTGTGTTGTGCTGTGATGTGGTTGAGTCTGAGTTGTGGTGCTCTAGCAGTGCTGTTCTGAGGCTGGTTAGTGTTGGTGTGGCTCAGGTCGGTGAGCCTCAGGACCAGCTGGCTCAGGGGGCTCTGTTTTGGGCTCAGCTCTTGGCTCAGCAGGGCTTTGTGGTGGTAGGAATTTTGGTCGCTGTTTTTTAGGTGTAGCCAATACTTTAATACTCTTTTCTGTATGTTTATCAGTAGTGGGTACTGGCCTAATTCGGCCCTGCACCCGTTGTTAGGAGTTTTTCTCTGCACACGGAGTATGATTCTACAGATCTCCATGTGCAGAGTTTCTGTGGGGTGTTTGTCCCATTGGGTGTAATCCTGGTCTGTGAGGGGACCCCACACTTCACTGCCGTATAGGGCAATGGGTTGGATTACACTTTCAAATATTTGGAGCCAGATTCTTGTTGGTGGGTTGATGTTGAAGAGCCTCCTTCTTATTGCGTAGAAAGCCCTGAGTGCCTTCTCCCTCAGTGCCTTCACTGCCAGGTCAAAACTCCCGGAAGAGCTGATGGTGAGACCGAGATATGTGTAGCTGGATGTGTGCTCCAATGTGTTGTTGTTCAGTGTGAATTTGTACCTGTTTCCCTGAGGTCTGGCTTTCTTCTGGAAAACCATAACTCTGGTCTTGTCCAGATTGACTGTCAGTGCCCAGGTCTGACAGTACTGCTCCAGCAGTGCCAGGCTCTGCTGCAGCCCCTGTTCTGTGGGCGACAGCAGGACCAGGTCATCTGCGTAGAGCAGGAACTTGATTTCTGTGTGGTGTAGTGTGAGACCAGGAGCTGCAGACTGCTCCAACATTCCTGCTAATTCATTGATATAGATATTGAACAGTGTTGGGCTCAGGCTGCAGCCCTGTCTCACCCCGCGGCCTTGGGTGAAGAATTTAGTCCTTTTGTTTCCAATTTTCACTTTCTCCTGTCTCTCTCTGTGTTAACCCCTCAGTCTCTCTCCTGTCTCTCTCTCTCTGTACTCACCCCTCAGTCTCTCTCCTGTCTCTCTCTGTATTAACCCCTCAGTCTCTCTCTCCTGTCTCTCTCTCTCTTTACTCACCCCTCAGTCTCTCTCTCCTGTCTCTCTCTCTTTACTCACCCCTCAGTCTCTCTCCTGTCTCTCTCTGTATTAACCCCTCAGTCTCTCTCCTGTCTCTCTCTGTATTAACCCCTCAGTCTCTCTCCTGTCTCTCTCTCTCTGTATTAACCTGTACTCAGTCTCTCTCTCCTGTCTCTCTCTCTCTCTTTACTCACCCCTCAGTCTCTCTCTCCTGTCTCTCTCTCTCTCTTTACTCACCCCTCAGTCTCTCTCCTGTCTCTCTCTCTTTACTCACCCCTCAGTCTCTCTCCTGTCTCTCTCTCTTTATTCACCCCTCAGTCTCTCTCCTGTCTCTCTCTGTATTAACCCCTCAGTCTCTCTCCTGTCTCTCTCTCTCTGTATTAACCTGTACTCAGTCTCTCTCTCCTGTCTCTCTCTCTCTCTGTATTAACCCCTCAGTCTCTCTCCTGTCTCTCTCTCTCTGTACTAACCCCTCAGTCTCTCTCCTGTCTCTCTCTCTCTGTATTAACCCCTCAGTCTCTCCTGGAAAACCATAACTCTGGTCTTGTCCAGATTGACTGGCAGTGCCCAGGTCTGACAGTACTGCTCCAGCAGTGTATCTCTCTCTCTCTCTCTGTATTAACCTGTCTCTCTCTCTCTCTCAGTATTAACCTGTCTCTCTCCCAGGCCACAGTGCTGGAGGAGATGCCCCCTTTCCCGGAGCGCGAGTCCTCCATCCTGGCCAAGCTGAAGAAGAAGAAGGGTCCGGGCGCCGTGTCCGTGTCCGAGCTGGAGGAGGGCAAGCGGGAGGGGGGGGCGGAGCTGAACGGAGGAGGGGACAGGGGGCCGGACTCCTCCGCCACGGCCGCCTCCAACGCCGTGAGTGACCGGTCCAGCACCCGGGTCACACAGGCGGGGTTCAGGACTGGGGCTCCCCTCGCCAGCCCAGGGTCACACAGACGGGGGTTCAGGACGGGGGTCCCCTCGCCAGCCCAGGGTCACACAGACGGGGGTTCAGGACGGGGGTCCCCTCGCCAGCCCAGGGTCACACAGACGGGGGTTCAGGACGAGGGCTCCCCTCGCCAGCCCAGGGTCACACAGACGGGGGTTCAGGACGAGGGCTCCCCTCGCCAGCCCAGGGTCACACAGACGGGGGTTCAGGACGGGGGCTCCCCTCGCCAGCCCAGGGTCACACAGACGGGGGTTCAGGACGGGGGCTCCCCTCGCCAGCCCAGGGTCACACAGGCGGGGGTTCAGGACGGGGGTCCCCTCGCCAGCCCAGGGTCACACAGGCGGGGGTTCAGGACGGGGGTCCCCTCGCCAGCCCAGGGTCACACAGGCGGGGTTCAGGACGGGGCTCCCCACGCCAGCCCAGGGTCACACAGACGGGGGTTCAGGACGAGGGGTCCCCTCGCCAGCGTCACACACACACACACACACACACACACACGCACGCACTCTCTCATCCTCACACTGACACACACTCTCTCACACTCACACTCACACTCACACTCACACTCACACTCACACCCTCCCCCCCTCTCTCTCCCAGTCCACGCCCTCGCCCTCCTCTCTCTCACACACTCACACTCTCTCATCCTCACACACTCACACTCTCTCACACACAGACTCACGCCCTCTCCCCCTCTCTCTCCCAGTCCACGCCCTCGCCCTCCTCTCTCACACACACACACACTCACACACTCACACCCCTCTCCCCCTCTCTCTCCCAGTCCACGCCCTCGCCCTCCTCTCTCACACACACACACACACTGTCTCAGGCCCTCTCCCCCTCTCTCTCCCAGTCCACGCCCTCGCCCTCCTCTCTCTCACACACACACACACTCACACACTCACACTCTCTCTCACACACACACACACTCACGCCCTCTCCCCCTCTCTCTCCCAGTCCACGCCCTCCTCTCTCACACACACACACACTCACACACTCACACCCCTCTCCCCCTCTCTCTCCCAGTCCACGCCCTCGCCCTCCTCTCTCACACACACACACACTCACACACTCACACCCCTCTCCCCCTCTCTCTCCCAGTCCACGCCCTCGCCCTCCTCTCTCTCACACACTCACACCCTCTCACACCCTCACACTCTCTCTCACACACTCACACCCCTCTCCCCCTCTCTCTCCCAGTCCACGCCCTCGCCCTCCTCTCTCTCACACACTCACACCCTCTCACACTCACACTCTCTCTCACACACACACTCACGCCCTCTCCCCCTCTCTCTCCCAGTCCACGCCCTCCTCTCTCACACACACACACACACACACACACACACACACACACACACACTGTCTCACGCCCTCTCCCCCTCTCTCTCCCAGTCCACGCCCTCGCCCTCCGCTGACCTGCTGGGCCTGCGCTCCGCCGCCCCCCCCAGCGCCGGCAGCCTGCTGGTCGACGTCTTCTCGGAGGCGGGGCCCCCTGCGTCGGCCGCGGGGGTCTCGGACGACAGCTTCCTGAGGTGAGGGGCGCGGCGCTGGGGGAGGGAGGGAGGCCTTGTGGGGGCGCTGTCCGCAGGTGGTCCCGGGCGAGAATCGGGGGGCTGTCCCCCTCCTCGTGGCTCTGTCCATCGTGTCCGCTGTCTGTGCGCGTGCGTGGGCGCGTGTGTCCGTCTGCGTGCGTGCGCCTGCGTCTCGTCGGTCCTTCCATCCTGCGGTGTGGTGATTCTCTCTCTCTCCTCCTTCTCTCGCCCTCCCCTGTCTTTCTCTCCCCTCCTTCCTGGTTTTTTTTTCTTCACTTCCTCCTCCCACCTCGCCCCTGATTGGACGATGGCAGGGATCTGGACCAGCCCACCGAGGGCTCTGAGTCCCTATTGGTGGACGCTGCCGGAGACTCAGAGTAAGGGGGCGGAGCTGGGGTGCTCCAGGTGTAAAAGTGGGCGGCGACTGAGGCTGAGCTGTACAGGCAGGACCAGGAGCCCTCAACCTGCAGCTCAGTGTGGCTTCCTGTCCAGTTTCATACATCAGCTGGGTCCTGACTGTGTTATAACTCAGACTGGGACAGCTGGGTCTGTCCTGTGTTATAAATCAGACTGGGACAGCTGGGTCTGTCCTGTGTTATAAATCAGACTGGGACAGCTGGGTCTGACTGTGTTATAAATCAGACTGGGACAGCTGAGTCTGTCCTGTGTTATAAATCAGACTGGGACAGCTGAGTCTGTCCTGTGTTATAAATCAGACTGGGACAGCTGGGTCTGACTGTGTTATAAATCAGACTGGGACAGCTGAGTCTGTCCTGTGTTATAAATCAGACTGGGACAGCTGAGCTCTGACTGTGTTATAAATCAGACTGGGACAGCTGGGTCTGTCCTGTGTTATAAATCAGACTGGGACAGCTGAGCTCTGACTGTGTTATAAATCAGACTGGGACAGCTGGGTCTGTCCTGTGTTATAAATCAGACTGGGACAGCTGGGTCTGTCCTGTGTTATAAATCAGACTGGGACAGCTGGGTCTGTCCTGTGTTATAAATAAGACTGGGACAGCTGGGTCTGTCCTGTGTTATAAATAAGACTGGGACAGCTGGGTCTGTCCTGTGTTATAAATCAGACTGGGACAGCTGGGTCTGTCCTGTGTTATAAATCAGACTGGGACAGCTGAGCTCTGACTGTGTTATAAATCAGACTGGGACGGCTGAGTCTGTCCTGTGTTATAAATCAGACTGGGACAGCTGGGTCTGTCCTGTGTTATAAATCAGACTGGGACAGCTGAGTCTGTCCTGTGTTATAAATCAGACTGGGACAGCTGGGTCTGTCCTGTGTTATAAATCAAACTGGGACAGCTGAGCTCTGACTGTGTTATAAATCAGACTGGGACAGCTGAGTCTGTCCTGTGTTATAAATCAGACTGGGACAGCTGAGTCTGTCCTGTGTTATAAATCAAACTGGGACAGCTGAGTCTGTCCTGTGTTATAAATCAGACTGGGACAGCTGGGTCTGTCCTGTGTTATAAATCAGACTGGGACAGCTGAGCTCTGACTGTGTTATAAATCAGACTGGGACAGCTGGGTCTGTCCTGTGTTATAAATCAGACTGGGACAGCTGAGCTCTGACTGTGTTATAAATCAGACTGGGACAGCTGGGTCTGACTGTGTAATAACTCAGACTGGGACAGCTGAGCTCTGACTGTGTAATAACTCAGACTGGGACAGCTGAGCTCTGACTGTGTTATAACTCAGACTGGGACAGCTGAGCTCCCCTGATGGGAGAGGACAGGCAGAGCTGTAGGCTGAGCAGTCTCAGGCTTGCATGCTGTCTTCCTCTTACTGGAGAAGGGCGCAGAACCGTTTTAGTTCGTAATCCAGCTGTGGTAGCGGATTTGAACACAGAAGTCCTAACAGCAGGGTAAAAAGTGAAGAGTAATCCGACCCACAATGCAGGAAGGGCATAGAAAACAGTGAGAAACTGGGAGCCCTCCAGGACTCCAATTCCCATCATGCTGCTCTTCACCCTCGGAGATGGGCATGCTGGGAAGTGTAGTTTTACATGTTTTACAGAGCTGGGACGAACATGACAGGTCACCTGAGGGAGAGGAGTTATGCCAAAGAATTATAAACAGGCGCAGTAGTTAGACCGACAGCAGCTGTTCAGATCCACGGGAGCGTACAGGGGGTAGGAGTTTGTACCTGTGCTGAGGTATATTTACAATGAGATTGACAAATATAGATAGGTCACAGTGTTTATCGCGCTTTGACTGTTGCTGATTCTTTCTGACACCCCCTTCCAGGGTGAGTTGGTATCGTCCTGCACAGAAGGGTGGTGGCGAAGAGCAGACGGACAGTTCCATGTCTTTCCCAGTAGAGGGGGGGTAGGGAGGAGTAGGTTACTGTGTGAAGCCCCTGTGGGTGGAGCAGGTCAGAAACACATGACCAGACACAGCCGGGTCGCCAAGACAGCCCCAAGGGCACTGGGACCCCCAGTTCCTCACTGTACAGACACCCCAACACCCCTGTGACCCTCTCTGTGGGTCTGACAGCCCCAGGGGCACTGGGACCCCAGTTTCTCACTGTACAGACACCCCAACACCTCTGTGACAGTCTCTGTGGGTCTGACAGCCCCAGGGGCACTGGGACCCCCAGTTTCTCACTGTACAGACACCCCAACACCTCTGTGACCCTCTCTGTGGGTCTGACAGCCCCAGGGGCACCGGGACCCCCAGTTTCTCACTGTACAGACACCCCAACACCCCTGTGACCCTCTCTGTGGGTCTGACAGCCCCAGGGGCACTGGGACCCCCAGTTTCTCACTGTACAGACACCCCAACACCCCTGTGACCCTCTCTGTGGGTCTGACAGCCCAAGGGGCACTGGGACCCCAGTTTCTCACTGTACAGACACCCCAACACCTCTGTGACCCTCTCTGTGGGTCTGACAGCCCCAGGGGCACTGCGACCCCCAGTTTCTCACTGTACAGACACCCCAACACCCCTGTGACCCTCTCTGTGGGTCTGACAGCCCCAGGGGCACTGCGACCCCCAGTTTCTCACTGTACAGACACCCCAACACCCCTGTGACCCTCTCTGTGGGTCTGACAGCCCCAGGGGCACTGGGACCCCCAGTTTCTCACTGTACAGACACCCCAACACCTCTGTGACCCTCTCTGTGGGTCTGACAGCCCCAGGGGCACTGCGACCCCCAGTTTCTCACTGTACAGACACCCCAACACCCCTGTGACCCTCTCTGTGGGTCTGACAGCCCCAGGGGCCGGGGGACCCCAGTTTCTCGCTGTGCAGCGGTGGGGAAGGTCAGGCCTGGGGAGGGGTGGGCTGGAGGCCAGGCTGAGTGCGATCTGGTGACTGTGCTTCACTAACGCCTTCTTCTCTCTCTCTCTCTGTTTCCTTTCCTCACTGCTCTCTCTCCCTCTCCCTCCTGTCCATCTGCCCTGTCCTCCTGTCTGCAATCCTCACATTCCCTCTCTCTGTCTCTGTCTCACTGCCCCCTGTCCTCTGTCTCTCTCTCTCTCTCACTGCCCCCTGTCCTCGGTCCTCTCTCTCTCTCACTGCCCCCTGTCCTCGGTCCTCTCTCTCTCTCACTGCCCCCTGTCCTCTGTCTCTCTCTCTCTCACTGCCCCCTGTCCTCGGTCCTCTGTCTCTCTCTCTCTCTCACTGCCCCCTGTCCCTCTCTCACTCACTGTCCCCTGTCCTCGGTCCTCTGTCTCTCTCTCTCACTGTCCCCTGTCCCTCTCTCACTCACTGCCCCCTGTCCTCGGTCCTCTGTCTCTCTCAGCTCTGCTCCTTCCTCTGCTGTCAGCTCTGAAGACCCTGCTCCTCCTCTTCCCGAATCTGACGAGCTGCTGAACAAGTAAGACGGGATGTGTCCACCCCCTCCCCCTCTCCGATGGGCACAGGGCTGGAGGGGGTCTGTTCCCTGGCCACCAGCAGTTCTCCTGCTCCTGGGCTCTGGACCAGTTAGGCCTGAGTGACTGTTCCTTATTCCTCTGTGTGTAACGGGACAGGCGTGGGCCTGGCAGATGGCCCTGCTCCGTGCTGCTAGTGATATCAGATACCCCAGGGCAGTGCACTCATGTGAACGTTAGGCTGGGCAGCTCGTTCCCCACTCCCACCCCCCTCTGTGTACAGTAGTGCCTCCTGTCCTGACTGGAGGAGCTCACCCAGCTGTGTCTGGAGAGAAGCCAGGGTATCGGCTTCAACCACAGGGCTGGGCAGCTCGTTCCCCACCCCCACCCCCCTCTGTGTACAGAAGAGCCTCCTGTCCTGACTGGAGGAGCTCACCCAGCTGTGCCTGGAGAGAAGCCAGGGTATCGGCTCCAACCACAGGGCTGGGCAGCTCGTTCCCCACCCCCACCCCCCTCTGTGTACAGAAGAGCCTCCTGTCCTGACTGGAGGAGCTCACCCAGCTGTGTCTGGAGAGAAGCCAGGGTATCGGCTCCAACCACAGGGCTGGGCAGCTCGTTCCCCACCCCCACCCCCCTCTGTGTGAAGGAGCGCCCCCTGTTCCCAGTGGTAAAGGCCACTCGGTTTCCACTGGTGTCCTGTGGGTAGCTGCTGTTGCTTGGCTTTGTTCGTGTGCTTCCGAGAATTGGGCAAAGTACAGAGTCCAGCGAACATTGCGACCTGTCAGCAGTACACAGTACTCTGATCTGTGTGTGTGTGAGCGCGCTCTGATCTGTGTGCGTGTGCGCGCTCTGATCTGTGTGCGTGCGCGCGCTCTGATCTGTGTGCGTGCGCGCGCTCTGATCTGTGTGTGTGCGTGCGCGCGCTCTGATCTGTGTGTGTGCGTGCGCGCGCTCTGATCTGTGTGTGTGCGTGCGCGCGCTCTGATCTGTGTGTGTGCGTGCGCGCGCTCTGATCTGTGTGTGTGTGTGCGCGTGCTCTGATCTGTGTGTGTGCGCGCGCTCTGATCTGTGTGTGTGTGAGAGTGTGTGTGTGTGTGCGTGCGCGCGCTCTGATCAGTGTGCGTGCGCGCGCTCTAATCTGTGTGCGTGCGCGCGCTCTGATCTGTGTGCGTGCGCGCGCTCTGATCTGTGTGTGTGTGTGCGCGCGCTCTGATCTGTGTGTGTGTGTGCGCGCGCTCTGATCTGTGTGTGTGTGTGCGCGCGCTCTGATCTGTGTGTGTGTGCGCGCGCTCTGATCTGTGTGTGTGCGCGCGCTCTGATCTGTGTGTGTGCGCGCGCTCTGATCTGTGTGTGTGCGCGCGCTCTGATCTGTGTGTGTGCGCGCGCGCGCTCAGGTTTCTGCCTGTGTGTGTGGTGTGTGAACCTGTACAAGCTGGGGGTTGTGTGCCACACTGTGTGTCCGGCCTGTAATTCTGATCTCCTGCTGCCTCTGTCCTCTCTCTCCTGCTCCCCTCCTGTCTCCCCGTCGACCGCAGGTTTGTGTGCAAGAACAATGGAGTCCTCTTCGAGAACCAGCTCTTGCAGATTGGGATCAAGTCAGAGTACAGGCAGAACCTGGGTGAGTCCAGCACTTCTCTCTCAGTACAGTGTTCATGTACTGGAGTGTCCAGTCAGTGTGTGTATTAACCCCTCTCTCTCTCAGTGCAGTGTTCATGTACTGGAGTGTCCAGTCAGTGTGTCTGTATTAACCCCTCTCTCTCTCAGTGCAGTGTTAATGTACTGGAGTGTCCAGTCAGTGTTTCTGTATGAACCCCTCTCTCTCTCAGTGCAGTGTTCATGTACTGGAGTGTCCAGTCAGTGTGTGTGTATTAACCCCTCTCTCTCTCAGTGCAGTGTTCATGTACTGGAGTGTCCAGTCAGTGTGTGTATTAACCCCTCTCTCTCTCAGTGCAGTGTTCATGTACTGGAGTGTCCAGTCAGTGTGTGTATTAACCCCTCTCTCTGTTGCTCCAGGTCGGATGTATCTTTTCTATGGTAACAAGACCTCAGTGCAGTTCCTGAGTTTCAGCACCACGGTCAGCTGCCCCGGGGACCTGCAGTCTCATATCCTTCACAGCAGTTGTGGGACCCAGTGTAGAGGTGTCATGTTGGGAGAGTGCAGACCAGTGTGTGTGACTGGACTGGGCTAAAGCTGACTGGTGTGTGTGACTGGACTGGGCTGCAGCAGACCAGTGTGTGTGACTGGACTGGGCTACAGCAGACTGGTGTGTGGGACTGGACTGGACTGGGCTACAGCAGACTGGTGTGTGGGACTGGACTGGGCTACAGCAGACGGCTATACTGGTGTGAACTGTGTTCGGCTGAACTGGCCTGAGCCCGTGTCTGGTGTCTGGGTTCCGAAGTTCGGAGTGAGTGCGGTGCTGCGGGTCCGCGGGCTCGTCCCGAGTGTGAGACGGAGGAGTCCTTGACCAGGCGCACAGCTGAACGTGCAGACCAAGCCAGTGGAGCCCCTGGTGGAGGGAGGGGCTCAGCTGCAGCAGGTGCTCAATATCGAGTGTCTGTCGGACTTCACAGACGCCCCTCTGCTCAACATCAAGTTCCGGTACTGTCTCTGCCTGTCTGCCTGTCTGCCTGTCTGCCTGTCTGCCTGTCTGCCTGTCTCCCTGTCTGCCTGCCTGTCTCCCTGCCTGTCTCCCTGTCTGCCTGCCTGCCTGCCTGTCTGCCTGCCTGCCTGTCTGTCAGCCTGCCTGTCTCTCTGTCTCTCTTTCACTCTGACTTCATGGACGCTCTGCTGCTCAACATCCCGTTCCAGTACTGTCTCTCTCTTTATGTCTTTCTCTCTCTGTGTTGAGGTGTGATTTATTGTGTTGAGCTCTTTGTGTATATTCAGGTGTGGATTGCTGTGTTGAGCTCTCTCGCTCTCTGTGTGTTTCCTGTGTTGAGCTCTCTCGCTCTCTGT
Organism: Lepisosteus platostomus; assembly: GCF_059453375.1. Lineage (NCBI taxonomy): Eukaryota > Metazoa > Chordata > Actinopteri > Semionotiformes > Lepisosteidae > Lepisosteus > Lepisosteus platostomus. The sequence continues at coordinate 930,958 of NC_142619.1, read as the reverse complement.
GTGTTTCCTGTGTTGAGCCCTCTCCCTCTCTGTGTTTTCAGGTGGGGGCTGCTGTGTTGAGCCCTCTCCCTCTCTGTGAGTTCAGGTGGGGGCTGCTGTGTTGAGCTCTCTCTCTCTCTCTGTGTTCAGGTACAGTGGGGCTCTCCAGAACCTGACCCTGAAGCTGCCCATCACCATCAACAAGTTCTTCCAGCCCACAGAGATGTCCTCTCAGGACTTCTTCCAGCGCTGGAAACAGCTCAGCCAGTGAGTGTCTCTGTCCACCACGAGCAGGGCCACACTGGACAGACTGGAGGCACACTGGACACTGGACAGACTAGAGCCACACTGGACAGACTGGAGCCACACTGGACAGACTGGAGCCACACTGGACAGACTAGAGCCACACTGGACAGACTGGAGCCACACTGGACAGACTGGAGGCACAGGGGACAGACTGGAGCCACACTGGACAGACTGGAGGCACACTGGACAGACTGGAGCCACAGGGGACAGACTGGAGCCACACTGGACAGACTGGGGGCACACTGGACAAACTAGAGCCACACTGGACAAACTAGAGCCACACTGGACAGACTGGAGCCACACTGGACAGACTGGAGCCACACTGGACAGACTGGAAGCACACTGGACAGACTGGAAGCACACTGGACAGACTGGAGCCACACTGGGCAGACCGGAGCCACACTGGACAGACTAGAGCCACACTGGACAGACTGGAGCCACACTGGACAGACTGGAAGCACACTGGACAGACTGGAAGCACACTGGACAGACCGGAGCCACACTGGACAGACTAGAGCCACACTGGACAGACCGGAGCCACACTGGACAGACCGGAGCCACACTGGACAGACCGGAGCCACACTGGACTGACCGGAGCCACACTGGACAGACTGGGGGCACACTGGACAGACTGGGGGCACACTGGACAGACTGGGGGCACACTGGACAAACTAGAGCCACACTGGACAGACCAGAGCCACACTGGACAGACTGGAGCCACACTGGGCAGACCAGAGTCACACTGGACAGACCGGAGCCACACTGGACAAACTAGAGCCACACTGGACAGACTGGAGCCACACTGGACAGACTGGAGCCACACTGGGCAGACCAGAGTCACACTGGACAGACCAGAGCCACACTGGACAGACTGGAGCCACACTGGACAGACTGGAGCCACACTGGACAGACCAGAGTCACACTGGACAGGCCGGAGCCACACTGGACAGACCAGAGCCACACTGGACAGACTGGAGCCACACTGGACAGACTGGAGCCACACTGGGCAGACCAGAGTCACACTGGACAGACCGGAGGCACACTGGACAGACTGGAGGCACACTGGACAGACTAGAGCCACACTGGACAGACTGGAGCCACACTGGGCAGACCAGAGTCACACTGGACAGACTGGAGTCACACTGGACAGACTGGAGGCACACTGGACAGACTGGAGGCACACTGGACAGACTGGAGCCACACTGGACAGACTGGAGCCACACTGGGCAGACCGGAGTCACACTGGACAGACTGGAGCCACACTGGACAGACCGGAGCCACACTGGGCAGACCGGAGTCACACTGGGCAGACCAGAGCCACACTGGACAGACCGGAGGCACACTGGACAGACTGGAGGCACACTGGACAGACCAGAGCCACACTGGACAGACTGGAGGCACACTGGACAGACCAGAGGAACGGGGCAGGGTGATGCAGACTTGACCTGTCTCGTGTCAGCGTGGTGACTGACTGTCCCCCCTCTGCGGTCCTCCTGACTGACCGTGCCCGTGTCCCCCTCAGGCCACAGCAGGAGTCCCAGAAGATCTTCAAGGCCAATCACGCCATGGACACGGAGGTGCTGAAGGCCAAGGTGCGGCCCTCTCCTTCCGAGCGCGGCACAGACGGCCAGCGTGCGGTCAGGGAGTTATTCCTGGCTTGAAACGTTTTGCTGACCCCTGGAAGGACACTGGGGGCAGGCGCCGCTGGGGTGCGTCGGGGAGGAGGAAGGGGGCGCCCCCAGTCCAGTGCGAGCTCCCGGCTGTGCCGCCCAGACCTTCCGCCCACAAGCCTCAGATCTGTCAGGAGAGGAGCTGAAAGTGTCTACAGCTGGAGGTTTCACTGTGTGTGTGTATCGTACCCTGCGGTACAGCGCAGATCAGTACCCTACAGTACAGCACAGTGTACCGCCCAGCCCAGGGCAAGAGAGACCAGCAGAGCAGAGCACAGTATAATACAGAACAGCCCAATACTCTTTGATACTGTACAGTACAGCCTGGTACAGTGTAGTACAGTCCGGCCTGGTACAGCCCAGCCCAGTACAGCCCAGCCCAGTACAGTACAGTGTAGTACAGTCCGGCCCAGCCCAGTACAGTACAGTACAGTGTAGTACAGTCCGGCCTGGTACAGCCCAGCCCAGTACAGTATAGTACAGTTCAGCCCAGTACAGTACAGTACAGTGTAGTACAGTCCGGCCTGGTACAGCCCAGCCCAGTACAGTATAGTACAGTACAGTGTAGTACAGTCTGGCCCGGCCCAGCCCAGCCCAGCCCAGCCCAGTACAGTCCAGCCCAGTACAGTACAGTACAGTGTAGTACAGTCCGGCCTGGTACAGCCCAGCCCAGTACAGTACAGTACAGTACAGTGTAGTACAGTCTGGCCCGGCCCAGCCTAGCCCAGTACAGTCCAGCCCAGTACAGTACAGTGTAGTACAGTCTGGCCTGGTACAGCTCAGTACAGTACAGTACAGTACAGTGTAGTACAGTCCAGTACAGTCCAGCCTGGTACAGTGTAGTACAGTCTGGCCTGGTACAGCCCAGCCCAGCCCAGTACAGTGTAGTATAGTTTGGCCTGGTACAGTCCAGCCCAGTACAGTATAGTCTAGTACGGTCCAGCTCAGCTCAGTACAGTCCAGTACAGTCCAGCCTGGTCCAGCCCAGCCCAGTACAGTGTAGTACAGTCCGGCCTGGTACTGTCCAGCCCAGCCCAGTACAGTCCAGCCCAGTCTGGCCTGGTACAGTCCAGCCCAGTGCAGTACAGTCCGGCCTGGTACAGTCCAGCCCAGCCCAGCCTAGTGTAGTACAGTCCAGCCCAGCCCAGTACAGTATAGTGTAGTACAGTCTGGCCTGGTACAGCTCAGTACAGTACAGTGTAGTACAGTCCAGCCTGGTACAGTCCAGCCCAGTGTAGTACAGTCCAGCCCAGTCCGGCCTGGTCCAGCCCAGCCCAGCCCAGTACCGTCCAGAGTGCGTGCTGCTGCAGGTGCAGCTCTAGTCAGAAACCCCGAGTGCGTGGCTGGCCAGTGGGGAGACTGCTTCCTGACCTGCTCTGTGTTGGCGCTGGGTTGCAGTTGCTGGGTCTGGGGACGGCGCTGCTGGAGAACGTGGACCCGAACCCGGAGAACTTTGTGTGTGCTGGAGTCATCCAGACCAAAGCCCAGCAAGTCGGCTGCCTGCTTCGTCTGGAGCCCAACGCACAAGCACAGGTACTGTGTGTGTCCGTGTTTGACTGTCCCCCTATACATCAGTGTGTCTGTATGAACCCCTCTCTCTCTCAGTGCAGTGTTAATGTACTGGAGTGTCCAGTCAGTGTGTCTGTATGAACCCCTCTCTCTCTCAGTGCAGTGTTCATGTACTGGAGTGTCCAGTCAGTGTGTATGAACCCCTCTCTCTCTCAGTGCAGTGTTCATGTACTGGAGTGTCCAGTCAGTGTGTCTGTATGAACCCCTCTCTCTCTCAGTGCAGTGTTAATGTACTGGAGTGTCCAGTCAGTGTGTGTATTAACCCCTCTCTCTCTCAGTGCAGTGTTAATGTACTGGAATGTCCAGTCAGTGTGTCTGTATTAACCCCTCTCTCTCTCAGTGCAGTGTTAATGTACTGGAGTGTCCAGTCAGTGTGTCTGTATTAACCCCTCTCTCTCTCAGTGCAGTGTTAATGTACTGGAGTGTCCAGTCAGTGTGTCTGTATTAACCCCTCTCTCTCTCAGTGCAGTGTTCATGTACTGGAGTGTCCAGTCAGTGTGTCTGTATGAACCCCTCTCTCTCTCAGTGCAGTGTTCATGTACTGGAGTGTCCAGTCAGTGTGTGTGTATGAACCCCTCTCTCTCTCAGTGCAGTGTTCATGTACTGGAGTGTCCAGTCAGTGTGTCTGTATGAACCCCTCTCTCTCTCAGTGCAGTGTTAATGTACTGGAGTGTCCAGTCAGTGTGTCTGTATTAACCCCTCTCTCTCTCAGTGCAGTGTTCATGTACTGGAGTGTCCAGTCAGTGTGTGTGTATGAACCCCTCTCTCTCTCAGTGCAGTGTTAATGTACTGGAGTGTCCAGTCAGTGTGTGTGTATTAACCCCTCTCTCTCTCAGTGCAGTGTTAATGTACTGGAGTGTCCAGTCAGTGTGTGTGTATTAACCCCTCTCTCTCTCAGTGCAGTGTTCATGTACTGGAGTGTCCAGTCAGTGTGTGTGTATTAACCCCTCTCTCTCTCAGTGCAGTGTTCATGTACTGGAGTGTCCAGTCAGTGTGTGTGTATTAACCCCTCTCTCTCTCAGTGCAGTGTTAATGTACTGGACTGTCCAGTCAGTGTGTCTGTATGAACCCCTCTCTCTCTCAGTGCAGTGTTCATGTACTGGAGTGTCCAGTCAGTGTGTCTGTATTAACCCCTCTCTCTCTCAGTGCAGTGTTCATGTACTGGAGTGTCCAGTCAGTGTGTGTGTATTAACCCCTCTCTCTCAGTGCAGTGTTAATGTACTGGAGTGTCCAGTCAGTGTGTCTGTATGAACCCCTCTCTCTCTCAGTGTTCATGTACTGGAGTGTCCAGTCAGTGTGTCTGTATGAACCCCTCTCTCTCAGTGCAGTGTTCATGTACTGGAGTGTCCAGTCAGTGTGTCTGTATGAACCCCTCTCTCTCTCAGTGCAGTGTTAATGTACTGGAGTGTCCAGTCAGTGTGTCTGTATGAACCCCTCTCTCTCTCAGTGCAGTGTTAGTGTCCGGGAGTGTTCAGTGTGTGTATGAACCCCCCTCTCTCTCAGTGCAGTGTTAGTGTCCGGGAGTGTTCAGTGTGTGTATGAACCCCCCTCTCTCTCAGTGCAGTGTTAGTGTCCGGGAGTGTTCAGTGTGTGTATGAACCCCCCTCTCTCTCAGTGCAGTGTTAGTGTCCGGGAGTGTTCAGTGTGTGTATGAACCCCCCTCTCTCTCAGTGCAGTGTTAGTGTCCGGGAGTGTTCAGTGTGTGTACTCACCCCTCTCTCTCTCCCAGATGTATCGCCTCACTCTGCGCAGCAGTAAGGACTCCGTCTCGAAGCGCCTCTGTGAGCTGTTGGCCGAGCAGTTCTAGGCCTGGCCGCCCTGGAGCCCACACTAATCCAGAAGGGAAAGCCGCGTCCTCGGTGACGGCTGTACTATTAATATTACACTCGTTTTTATTTGTGTTTTGTGTTATCGTGTTTACTTGAAGACGGTCGTTTCATCCGCGTTCCAGTTCCTATTTTACAGCCCAGCCCAGTACAGTACAGTACAGTGTAGTACAGTCTGGCCCAGTCCAGCCCAGTACATTTTTGCAGACCCCCGATATGTGACTCCCTAGCCCCACCCAGGGTCAGGACTGGGGTACAGAGGAGCTCGGGGTGCCGCGTCACAGTGCTGGGGTGCAGTGGAGCCCCTTGAGCTCGGTGCCTGGCGTGGGTCACGGCCTGCTCCGGGCTGTAGGACGGTGATTCCTGACTTGGTCGGAGTAATTGAATCGCCTGACCAGAGGCCAGAGTCCGGGACTGGGACAGGCAAGTTCTTCCCTGATCCGGACGTTCGTAGTGATATCCGAGTGCGACCGGTGTCCCGAGCTCCTGTTCCTGGGGGGTGCTGTCTGGGTGGAGTCTGCGTGTTCTGCGTGGGGTTCCTCAGGGTGCTCCAGTTCCCCCCCCAGCCCAGAGCCATGCTGGGAGGTTAATTGGCTGGTGCTGGTGTCTGTGCCCTGCGGTGGACGGGTGTCCGGTCCAGGGCGGACCCTGCCCCGTGCCTGCTGCTTGCTGGGACGGACTCCAGCCCCCCCCGGGACCCGGAATCGGGAAGGGCAGTTCGAGAACGGACTGGGGTGTGAAGTGTGGCGCGGAACGGCGATCGGGGCGCGAGAGCAGATCTGAAATAGGGACGGAGCGCGGATGAAGCACGCTCCTGCTTTGTTTTTCATGACATTTTAGATTTTCCTTCGTAGGGTGGTACTGTTCTAGTGTGTCTGTCCCTCTTTCCCGCAACATTCCTTAGCCTGGGAGCGCCCTGGAACCACAGCCCATTCCTCACGCGAGCCGGTCGGCCATGGTGAACAGGAAACAGGAAGTGACATCACCACCACCCCCACCCCCCATGACCGATCTGACCGATCGTCTGGTTTGTGTCCCCGAATGTCGACGCTCTGGGCTCCTCTCTCTCTCTCTGGACCGATCCCGACCCCAGAGCCCTCTGGCCCGGGACCGACCCGAGAGCTGTTGACGGGCTCGACCGAGCCCCCTTCAGAAACGGTCTAAAGCGATCGCTGACCTGACTTCGGCTCTGCGGGGGGGGGGGGTGCGTTTGGAAAAGAAGGAAGATGTACGATGAGGCGTCGAACCCTTTAATTCAGCTCTTCGTCTCGATGGCGGGGTGGGGGGGGTGAGTTTGTCCGCGCTTGGTCCCTGCTCCGGCCGGGTCTCTCCCTGGAGCTCAGCTCCGAGCGCTGCTCCTGAGCCTCACCCGCCCGGCGGGCGGAGTTCGTTCCCGGTTTTAATTGGGGTTTTTGACATTCCAGAGTAAGATTAGACGGCGCCGAGAGCAGGGTACCGGTGGGGCCAGTGGGGCTCGGCGCTGGGAGGGCAGTGTGGCCCGAGAGCAGGGTACCGGTAGGGCCCGGTGGGGCTCGGCGCTGGGAGGGCAGTGTGGGCCCGAGAGCAGGGTACCGGTAGGGCCAGTGGGGCTCGGCGCCGGGAGGGCAGTGTGGGCCCGAGAGCAGGGTACCGGTGGGGCCAGTGGGGCTCGGCGCTGGGAGGGCAGTGTGGGCCCGAGAGCAGGGTACCGGTGGGGCCAGTGGGGCTCGGCGCCGGGAGGGCAGTGTGGGCCCGAGAGCAGGGTACCGGTGGGGCCAGTGGGGCTCGGCGCTGGGAGGGCAGTGTGGCCCAAGAGCAGGGTACCGGTAGGGCCCGGTGGGGCTCGGCGCTGGGAGGGCAGTGTGGGCCCGAGAGCAGGGTACCGGTAGGGCCCGGTGGGGCTCGGCGCCGGGAGGGCAGTGTGGGCCCGAGAGCAGGGTACCGGTAGGGCCAGTGGGGCTCGGCGCCGGGAGGGCAGTGTGGGCCCGAGAGCAGGGTACCGGTGGGGCTCGGCGCCGGGAGGGCAGTGTGGGCCCGAGAGCAGGGTACCGGTGGGGCTCGGCGCTGGGAGGGCAGTGTGGCCCCGAGAGCAGGGTACCGGTAGGGCCCGGTGGGGCTCGGCGCCGGGAGGGCAGTGTGGGCCCGAGAGCAGGGTACCGGTAGGGCCCGGTGGGGCTCGGCGCCGGGAGGGCAGTGTGGCCCGAGAGCAGGGTACCGGTAGGGCCGGTGGGGCTCGGCGCCGGGAGGGCAGTGTGGGCCCGAGAGCAGGGTACCGGTAGGGCCCGGTGGGGCTCGGCGCCGGGAGGGCAGTGTGGGCCCGAGAGCAGGGTACCGGTAGGGCCAGTGGGGCTCGGCGCCGGGAGGGCAGTGTGGGCCCGAGAGCAGGGTACCGGTAGGGCCCGGTGGGGCTCGGCGCCGGGAGGGCAGTGTGGGCTGAGAGCAGGGTACCGGTAGGGCCAGTGGGGCTCGGCGCCGGGAGGGCAGTGTGGGCCCGAGAGCAGGGTACCGGTGGGGCCCGGTGGGGCTCGGCGCCGGGAGGGCAGTGTGGGCCCGAGAGCAGGGTACCGGTAGGGCCAGTGGGGCTCGGCGCCGGGAGGGCAGTGTGGGCCGAGAGCAGGGTACCGGTAGGGCCAGTGGGGCTCGGCGCCGGGAGGGCAGTGTGGGCCGAGAGCAGGGTACCGGTAGGGCCCGGTGGGGCTCGGCGCCGGGAGGGCAGTGTGGGCCGAGAGCAGGGTACCGGTAGGGCCCGGTGGGGCTCGGCGCCGGGAGGGCAGTGTGGCCCGAGAGCAGGGTACCGGTGGGGCCAGTGGGGCTCGGCGCCGGGAGGGCAGTGTGGGCCCGAGAGCAGGGTACCGGTAGGGCCCGGTGGGGCTCGGCACCGGGAGGGCAGTGTGGGCCGAGAGCAGGGTACCGGTAGGGCCGGTGGGGCTCGGCGCCGGGAGGGCAGTGTGGGCCCGAGAGCAGGGTACCGGTAGGGCCAGTGGGGCTCGGCGCCGGGAGGGCAGTGTGGGCCGAGAGCAGGGTACCGGTAGGGCCGGTGGGGCTCGGCGCCGGGAGGGCAGTGTGGCCCGAGAGCAGGGTACCGGTAGGGCCAGTGGGGCTCGGCGCTGGGAGGGCAGTGTGGGCCCGAGAGCAGGGTACCGGTAGGGCCAGTGGGGCTCGGCGCTGGGAGGGCAGTGTGGGCCGAGAGCAGGGTACCGGTAGGGCCGGTGGGGCTCGGCGCCGGGAGGACAGTGTGGCCCGAGAGCAGGGTACCGGTGGGGTCGAGCACAGCGCAGGTTCGAGTGTCACAGCCTGTGTGTGGGCTGGGCTCAGCCCGGACCGGGCCTGCCTGGAGCCCAGAGCGTCTGGGTCGGGGGCGCCTGCGGTCCAGTCTCTGCGGCGGACACGATCCCGAAGCGACGATTCCCAACCCCCCGTGATCCCGCTGGAATTGTATCCATGGTGTGTGTGCGTGTGCGTGCTTAAACATTCTTCCTCCGCCGGAGGACACCCCCGAGATCATTTCCACTTGAAGATGTGACGGTAATGATGGAACCGAGCCAGTTAGTGTGTGTGTGTGTATATATATCTCCGTATTACAGTGTATGCAAGTGTACGTCAGTGTAACGGTGTTAGAAATACCCTGTACTTTGACAATGTGAAAGTAAAAGCTTCTCCAAGGACAGGCTGTGTCTCTGAGGTGGTGTCCATCGTGTTCTTAGTATAAGGTGTTGTTCCCCAATTCCTGCCGTAAGGAAGAGAGCACCGGGGATCTCCTGCTGCTCGGCGCTGGAGCAGGTGCCGTTGGGGAAAAAACAACGAAACAGCTCACAAGACACAGAAAACAGTCTCAGGTTTATTGTTCGTTGCAACCTCTGCACAGACAGCAGGTGTGCTGTTCGCACTGGGACCTCTTCGAGACACAGCGGACAAGGGAGAGACCGCCGTCTCCCCTCCCCCTCTCTCTCCTCCGCTTCCCCGCATCACGAAGGACGAGCCGATGGAGCAGTGAGCCGAGGGAATGCTGGGATGGAGGAGGACTCGGTGCAGCCGACCAGTGGTCAGACCTGAGAGAGGGAGACGAGGGAAGGAAGCGGGGTTTTACGTACATGAAATCTCCACCAGGCGGGGCTACAAGACAGAAACAATAATATGGAATAAAGCCCAGACTGGACCGGCGATCTCTGGACTGTGGGGTTACAGTGTGACCCAGACTGGACCGGCGATCTCTGGACTGTAGGGGTACAGTGTGACCCAGACTGGACCGGCGATCTCTGGACTGGAGGGGTACAGTGTGACCCAGACTGGACCGGTGATCTCTGGACTGTAGGGGTACAGTGTGACCCAGACTGGACTGGCGATCTCTGGACTGTAGGGGTACAGTGTGACCCAGACTGGACCAGTGATCTCTGGACTGTAGGGGTACAGTGTGACCCAGACTGGACTGGCGATCTCTGGACTGTGGGGGTACAGTGTGACCCAGACTGGACCAGTGATCTCTGGACTGTGGGGGTACAGTGTGACCCAGACTGGACCGGCGATCTCTGGACTGTGGGGTACAGTGTGGGACAGGACTCACCCAGCGTGCTCACTCCGTCGCCTGTCCTGCTGACTTCAGGCAGGCCTGGAAGGCGTCCATGACATCCCTGCAGCTCTCCTCCCCTTTGTCCTTCACACTGAGAGAGAGAGAGAGAGAGAGAGAGAGAAGCATCTCAACATGACCAGCAGCCATATCGCCCTGCAGCTCACCACCGCCAGCCCACTGCAGCCCAGCAGTGTGAGTCTGGCCAGTACCTGGAGGGGAGACTCCTGGGAAGGTGTTAGTGGGGCCAGCAGGGGGCGCTCTCACCCAGCTCACAGCCCCACTGGAGCCCAGCAGTGTGGGCCTGGCCAGTACCTGGAGGGGAGACTCCTGGGAGAGGTGTTAGTGGGGCCAGCAGGGGGCGCTCTCACCCAGCTCACAGCCCCACTGGAGCCCAGCAGTGTGGGCCTGGCCAGTACCTGGAGGGCAGACTCCTGGGAGAGGTGTGAGTGGGGCCAGCAGGGGGCGCTCTCACCCAGCTCACAGCCCCACTGGAGCCCAGCAGTGTGGGCCTGGCCAGTACCTGGAGGGGAGACTGCTGGGAGAGGTGTTAGTGGGGCCAGCAGGGGGCGCTCACCCTGCGGTCTGTGTGGGTCCTAATGCCCCAGGATTAGCTGGTGTATGGGGAATGTACTGGTGCATCATCCAGGTGGGGCTGCACACTGGTGGGGGTGGAGGGGATCCCCATGACCTGTAAAGCACTTTGAGTGGAGTGTCCAGAAAAGCGCTATATAAGTCTGAGGAATTATTACATCATCTCTCAAATCATGAGTGTCGCTGTCACTCCACTCTGCGCCAGCAGGGGGGGACGCTGAGCCCGAGTGTCCCTGTCAGTCCGCTCTGCGCCAGCAGGGGGAGACGCTGAGCCCGAGTGTCCCTGTCAGTCCACTGTCTGCCAGCAGGGGGAGACGCTGAGCCCGAGTGTCCCTGTCAGTCCACTGTCTGCCAGCAGGGGGAGACGCTGAGCCTGAGTGTCCCTGTCAGTCCACTGTCTGCCAGCAGGGGGGGACGCTGAGCCCGAGTGTCGCCGTCAGTCCGCTCTGCGCCAGCAGGGGGGGACGCTGGGATGGCGTGCTCACGGCCCGCCAGCCACGCCGGTGTCGTCGGCCGCGATCAGGGTGATGGAGCGTGAGAGAGGCGGGGGGGGGGCGTCTCCCTCCCCCCCCGGGGCTCCAGGCACCCGGCCCGTCCCAGCCTCCCTCTGGGCAGGGCGTCACCCCAGACCTGCCGGCTCCGCGGGTTCGGGGCCCGTTCAGAAACGCAGCGAGGGGGAGAGGGAGGGAGGGATGGAATTCTCCCCGGAGGGGAACCCGCCCGTTCCGGCCCGTGACGCGGCACGCTGGCGCCCCGGGGGCGCAGGCGCTGGCGCTGGGGGGAGCCCGGCCCGCCGACAGGCTCCCCCCTGCAGCCCGCTGGACCATCGGGCCCGAGGAGGGCCGCAGCGCCTGCCCACCAGTACGGATCGGGAAAGCCGTCCAGGGGGGGGTCACTCTGGTACGGGGGGCGCAGGGAGCTGGGGCCCAGCCCCACGGACGAGGGAGGGGTCACCCTGGCCGGGGCGCCAGGCTCACTCCAGGGCCAGTCACCCCACCAGCCTGCCTCTGGACTGCGGGAGGCGGCCCACGCACACGCAGGGAGAACATGCAGACTCCACACAGACAGCACCCCTGCACTGCGCTACCCGTTGTGGCCCAGGGGACACACAGAGAGCTCAGGGGGCCAGCAGGAGACACACAGCGAGCCCAGGGGGCCAGCAGGAGACACACAAAACACAGAGAGCCCAGGGGGCCAGCAGGAGACACACAGCGAGCCCAGGGGGCCAGCAGGAGACACACAAGACACAGAGAGCCCAGGGGGCCAGCAGGAGACACACAGCGAGCCCAGGGGGCCAGCAGGAGACACACAGTGAGCTCAGGGGGCCAGCAGGAGACACACAAGACACAGAGAGCCCAGGGGGCCAGCAGGAGACACACAGCGAGCCCAGGGGGCCAGCAGGAGACACACAGCGAGCCCAGGGGGCCAGCAGGAGACACACAGTGAGCTCAGGGGGCCAGCAGGAGACACACAAGACACAGAGAGCCCAGGCGGCCAGCAGGAGACACACAGCGAGCCCAGGGGGCCAGCAGGAGACACACAGCGAGCTCAGGGGGCCAGCAGGAGACACACAGCGAGCCCAGGGGGCCAGCAGGAGACACACAAGACACAGAGAGCCCAGGGGGCCAGCAGGAGACACACAGCGAGCCCAGGGGGCCAGCAGGAGACACACAGCGAGCCCAGGGGGCCAGCAGGAGACACACAGCGAGCTCAGGGGGCCAGCAGGAGACACACAGCGAGTCCAGGGGGCCAGCAGGAGACACACAGCGAGCTCAGGGGGCCAGCAGGAGACACACAAGACACAGAGAGCCCAGGGGGCCAGCAGGAGACACACAGAGAGCCCAGGGGGCCAGCAGGAGACACACAACACACAGCGAGCCCAGGGGGCCAGCAGGAGACACACAGCGAGCCCAGGGGGCCAGCAGGAGACACACAAGACACAGAGCGAGCCCAGGGGGCCAGCAGGAGACACACAGTGAGCTCAGGGGGCCAGCAGGAGACACACAAGACACAGAGCGAGCCCAGGGGGCCAGCAGGAGACACACAGCGAGCCCAGGGGGCCAGCAGGAGACACACAGCGAGCCCAGGGGGCCAGCAGGAGACACACAAGACACAGAGAGCCCAGGGGGCCAGCAGGAGACACACAGCGAGCCCAGGGGGCCAGCAGGAGACACACAAGACACAGCGAGCCCAGGGGGCCAGCAGGAGACACACAGCGAGCCCAGGGGGCCAGCAGGAGACACACAGCGAGCCCAGGGGGCCAGCAGGAGACACACAACACACAGCGAGCCCAGGGGACCAGCAGGAGACACACAAGACACAGAGAGCCCAGGGGGCCAGCAGGAGACACACAGCGAGCCCAGGGGGCCAGCAGGAGACACACAAGACACAGAGCGAGCCCAGGGGGCCAGCAGGAGACACACAGCGAGCCCAGGGGGCCAGCAGGAGACACACAGCGAGCCCAGGGGGCCAGCAGGAGACACACAGCGAGCCCAGGGGGCCAGCAGGAGACACACAGCGAGCCCAGGGGGCCAGCAGGAGACACACAGTGAGCTCAGGGGGCCAGCAGGAGACACACAACACACAGCGAGCCCAGGGGGCCAGCAGGAGACACACAGCGAGCCCAGGGGGCCAGCAGGAGACACACAGCGAGCCCAGGGGGCCAGCAGGAGACACACAAGACACAGAGAGCCCAGGGGGCCAGCAGGAGACACACAGTGAGCCCAGGGGGCCAGCAGGAGACACACAGCGAGCCCAGGGGGCCAGCAGGAGACACACAACACACAGCGAGCCCAGGGGACCAGCAGGAGACACACAAGACACAGAGAGCCCAGGGGGCCAGCAGGAGACACACAGCGAGCCCAGGGGGCCAGCAGGAGACACACAAGACACAGAGAGCCCAGGGGGCCAGCAGGAGACACACAGCGAGCCCAGGGGGCCAGCAGGAGACACACAGTGAGCTCAGGGGGCCAGCAGGAGACACACAAGACACAGAGAGCCCAGGGGGCCAGCAGGAGACACACAGCGAGCCCAGGGGGCCAGCAGGAGACACACAGCGAGCCCAGGGGGCCAGCAGGAGACACACAGCGAGCTCAGGGGGCCAGCAGGAGACACACAGCGAGCCCAGGGGGCCAGCAGGAGACACACAGTGAGCCCAGGGGGCCAGCAGGAGACACACAAGACACAGAGAGCCCAGGGGGCCAGCAGGAGACACACAGCGAGCCCAGGGGGCCAGCAGGAGACACACAGCGAGCTCAGGGGGCCAGCAGGAGACACACAGCGAGTCCAGGGGGCCAGCAGGAGACACACAGCGAGCCCAGGGGGCCAGCAGGAGACACACAAGACACAGAGAGCCCAGGGGGCCAGCAGGAGACACACAGCGAGCCCAGGGGGCCAGCAGGAGACACACAGCGAGCCCAGGGGGCCAGCAGGAGACACACAAGACACAGAGAGCCCAGGGGGCCAGCAGGAGACACACAGCGAGCCCAGGGGGCCAGCAGGAGACACACAAGACACAGAGAGCCCAGGGGGCCAGCAGGAGACACACAGTGAGCCCAGGGGGCCAGCAGGAGACACACAGCGAGCCCAGGGGGCCAGCAGGAGACACACAGCGAGCCCAGGGGGCCAGCAGGAGACGCACAACACACAGCGAGCCCAGGGGGCCAGCAGGAGACACACAGCGAGCCCAGGGGGCCAGCAGGAGACACACAAGACACAGAGCGAGCCCAGGGGGCCAGCAGGAGACACACAGCGAGCCCAGGGGGCCAGCAGGAGACACACAAGACACAGAGCGAGCCCAGGGGGCCAGCAGGAGACACACAGCGAGCCCAGGGGGCCAGCAGGAGACACACAAGACACAGAGCGAGCCCAGGGGGCCAGCAGGAGACACACAGTGAGCTCAGGGGGCCAGCAGGAGACACACAAGACACAGAGCGAGCCCAGGGGGCCAGCAGGAGACACACAGCGAGCCCAGGGGGCCAGCAGGAGACACACAGCGAGCCCAGGGGGCCAGCAGGAGACACACAAGACACACCACGAGGCCAGGCTGGGAAGAAGACCCAGGAGGCACCAGTGGGAGGGTCAGGAAGAGCTCCAGACAGGTCACAGACCAGAGGAGCCATTCAGACATGAATCCCAGGACCTCATCCAGCTGGGTTTCAAAAGCCATGGTAACAGGGTGTTCCATACTCCCACCACCCTTTGTGTAAAGCCTTTTTACAGGACAGACAGAGGGGGAGACTCGGGCATGAAGAGGGGTGGGCTGGCTACAGTCCTGGAGAAAGGGAGGGATGGAGAGAGAGAGGAACGGGGGGGGGAGGGGTGAGCCCACATTCTCAGAGTGCAGTCAGGCATCTGCCTCTCTGATCAGAGTCACTGAGCCAGAAGGCCCTGCCTCTACCACACACACACACCCAGGTCAGTGCACACACGGAGATAAACACACACACACACACACACACACACACACACACACACACACTGTGAGTCAGTCAGTGTGTGAACTGCGCTCGCAGCAGGGAGAGGGGGAACGGTGCCACCTGCTCCGGGCTGCTCTGAGCCAGGAGGGCCGAAACCCGATCACACCAGCCGGCTCGCTTCCAGCCGAGCTAAACTTAGAACTGAGGGGCGCATCCCTTTCCTCAACCTGAGCCCCCCGCCCCCTCTCTCTGACACCCCCCCCGGGGGGACAGCTGGGCCCGGAGCCCCTGCAACCCCCTGAAGAACTCAGACCCCCTCCTGCAGTACCCCAGGGCTCTGAACCGGACCTGAACCACCAGACCAGCTGTCCTCCCGGTGTAACAGGACCGGACCTGAACCACCGGACCAGCTGTCCTCCTGGTGTAACAGGACCGGACCTGAACCACCGGACCAGCTGTCCTCCCGGTGTAACAGGACCGGACCTGAACCACCGGACCAGCTGTCCTCCTGGTGTAACAGGACCGGACCTGAACCACCGGACCAGCTGTCCTCCTGGTCCAACAGGACCGGACCTGAACCACCGGACCAGCTGTCCTCCTGGTCCAACAGGACCGGACCTGAACCACCGGACCAGCTGTCCTCCTGGTGTAACAGGACCGGACCTGAACCACCGGACCAGCTGTCCTCCTGGTCCAACAGGACCGGACCTGAACCACCGGACCAGCTGTCCTCCTGGTGTAACAGGACCGGACCTGAACCACCGGACCAGCTGTCCTCCTGGTCCAACAGGACCGGACCTGAACCACCGGACCAGCTGTCCTCCTGGTCCAACAGGACCGGACCTGAACCACCGGACCAGCTGTCCTCACGGTCCAACAGGACCGGACCTGAACCACCGGACCAGCTGTCCTCCCGGTGTAACAGGACCGGACCTGAACCACCGGACCAGCTGTCCTCCCGGTGTAACAGGACCGGACCTGAACCACCGGACCAGCTGTCCTCCCGGTCCAACAGGACCGGACCTGAACCACCGGACCAGCTGTCCTCACGGTCCAACAGGACCGGACCTGAACCACCGGACCAGCTGTCCTCCCGGTGTAACAGGACCGGACCTGAACCACCGGACCAGCTGTCCTCCTGGTCCAACAGGACCGGACCTGAACCACCGGACCAGCTGTCCTCCCGGTGTAACAGGACCGGACCTGAACCACCGGACCAGCTGTCCTCCTGGTCCAACAGGACCGGACCTGAACCACCGGACCAGCTGTCCTCCTGGTGTAACAGGACCGGACCTGAACCACCGGACCAGCTGTCCTCCTGGTCCAACAGGACTGGACCTGAGCCACCGGACCAGCTGTCCTCCTGGTCCAACAGGACCGGACCTGAACCACCGGACCAGCTGTCCTCCTGGTGTAACAGGACTGGACCTGAACCACCGGACCAGCTGTCCTCCTGGTGTAACAGGACCGGACCTGAACCACCGGACCAGCTGTCCTCCTGGTGTAACAGGACCGGACCTGAACCACCGGACCAGCTGTCCTCCTGGTGTAACAGGACCGGACGTGAACTGTCCCTGCTGGTTCCCTGGGTGTCCCTATGTCCTGAGGAGGGACAGTGAAGGCTTGTTTTCTAGGTCTCCACATTGCTGAAGCCTGGAGCAGTTCGGATTTGGGAAACAAGAGCAGTGACATAACCTGCTGTTGAGCGATTTCTGGGTCTTCCGGTTGAGCAGACACACAATAACACCCTGACACATACACACAGATTCCCAGCACAGAGCGCGCGCACACACACGCACACACGCACACGTGGAATTTTATCGAAGAAGAGCCAGGAGAGGCATTCTCCTCCCCTCGGTAAGGTCTTTATTCATGTTGCAATATGGGAAAAAGCCGTCACCCGTCTGCGCAGAGAAGTGAGAGCTGATTCAAAAGCAAGCAGGGAGAGCCCTGGTTTCAGATCTTTTTTAAGCTGATGCAACACTTCAAGGACAGGCAAAGCAGTACTTTTCCATTCCTTTTAGGTTTTTGCTTGTAAGCAAAGAAGAGCAGTCCTTCAAATAGTTTCTCATGCTCCCTTCCTCAAGCAGCAGAGATAAACAGTATTAAAACACCCCGTGCCCTCGACGAGCTGGGCGCTGTCACACTTTGTTCTAAGTGTCCAGCTGCTTCTGCAGCACAGCTCTGTCCATAAACAACATTTTTAGGATAAAACACTTTTGCTCAGTAACTTTCCATTACAACACACACACACACACACACACACACACACACACACACACACACACACACACACACACACACACGTCAGACTCACGGCTGTCTCTGCCGATAACCATCCAACGCCGCTACCTCACACTGACAGCACTAAGCCCTCTGACACAGCAGCTCATCCTGGGGGAGAGAGGGGAGAGGGAGAGGAAGAGAGAGAGGGGAGAGGATGAGGAAGAGAGAGAGGGGGAGAGGGGAGAGGATGAGGAAGAGAGAGAGGGGGAGAGGGGAGAGGATGAGGAAGGGGGAGAGGATGAGGAGAGACCCCAGTGGTGGGGGGGTAGGAACTCAAATTGACATTTTCTGCAGAAACACACCAGGCTCGTACGGCAGCTGGTTTTTTTAACGATAACCGAGCTGGAACAGCCCGCAGAACGAGTCTGTCCGTCCGCTGCGCCACAACGACAACAAGAGCCTCACCGGGACCCTGAGCCGCACGCTTACACACGGGGGGCCCGACCCCGCTCGAACCCTCCACCCTCTCCCCCCCCACGCCCTCCCCTCTCGCGTCCAGCTCCGGGCTCCCAGAAGCCCCTGCACGAGGCCCCCTGGCCGGGGGTCAGGGGTCGGGGGGGGGTCGCTCACCACTTCTCCAGCTCGGCGCGGAGCTCCAGGCAGGCCGCGGGGACCGGGGGGCCGGGGTCCTCAGGGGCCGGGGGGCCGGCGGCGGCGGGGCTGTCCGACATGGCGCGGGGGCAGAGCACAGACGGGCCGTCCTGTCCCCAGGAATGAGACTGATCCCGAGACCCAGCGAGCGTGGCGGTCTGGCGGCGACTGGCAGCGAGAGAGGCTCAGGGAGTGTGGAGCCCGGGGTAATCTGCACCAAGCACACCCGCCCTCTCGCTATCTCTCTGATGACACACCCCCCGCACTCGCTGCTTGCATAACATACTGGGCACTGTAGGACCCCCCCTCTCTCAGTGCAGTGTTCATGTACTGGAGTGTCCAGTCAGTGTGTCTGTATTAACCCCTCTCTCTCTCAGTGCAGTGTTAATGTACTGGAGTGTCCAGTCAGTGTGTGTGTATGAACCCCCCTCTCTCTCTCAGTGCAGTGTTAATGTACTGGAGTGTCCAGTCAGTGTGTCTGTATTAACCCCTCTCTCTCTCAGTGCAGTGTTCATGTACTGGAGTGTCCAGTCAGTGTGTCTGTATTAACCCCTCTCTCTCTCAGTGCAGTGTTAATGTACTGGAGTGTCCAGTCAGTGTGTGTGTATGAACCCCTCTCTCTCTCAGTGCAGTGTTAATGTACTGGAGTGTCCAGTCAGTGTGTCTGTATGAACCCCTCTCTCTCTCAGGGCAGTGTTAATGTACTGGAGTGTCCAGTCAGTGTGTCTGTATTAACCCCTCTCTCTCTCAGTGCAGTGTTAATGTACTGGAGTGTCCAGTCAGTGTGTCTGTATTAACCCCCCTCTCTCTCAGTGCAGTGTTCATGTACTGGAGTGTCCAGTCAGTGTGTGTGTATTAACCCCTCTCTCTCTCAGTGCAGTGTTCATGTACTGGAGTGTCCAGTCAGTGTGTCTGTATGAACCCCTCTCTCTCTCAGTGCAGTGTTAGTGTACTGGAGTGTAGTTCCTCAGTTCAGCCCTACAGGCACGAGAAGAGTCAACAACTTTCCCGGCTCCTCTCAGCCCAGGGCCTGGGAGGGACAGATACTGTAACCTGTGCTGACAGGCTGCTGGCTGGGCTCTGCTCTGCTGCTCAGCCCAGTGGGCGGAGACTTCGGGACCAGGCAGCCACGCCCACCCATGGGCGGAGCCAGGTGGCCTGGGGCAGGAGAGCTGAACCCGAGACCCTCCAGGGTCGTGTGTTCTGCTGTCCAGCAGTAAGAGAAACGAGTAACAAACATCTCAGTCCTGGAGACAGGAAACAGCGCAGGCATGTGAGCGGAGAACTCACTTCCTCTGCGGAATATGCTGCTAACAATAACAATAACAGTATTATTACTAGATATAATAATTATAGACTATACACCTACCTGTGTCTGTACAGGGGCAGAATCAGTGTCTGTGTGTTATTGTGCAGCTGTGTCTGTACAGGGGCAGAATCAGTGTCTGTGTGTTATTGTGCAGCTGTGTCTATACAGGGGCAGAATCAGTGTCTGTGTGTTATTGTGGATATTACGTTTAAAACAACATGCCCTGATCTTGGAAAATCCATGAATCCATTTTCTAACCCCTCTTTCCACTTCCAGTCACAGGGGTGCTGGAGTCTATCCCAGCGAGCACTGGGACACCAGTCCAGTCCATCAGAGGGTGCGCACGCACACACACACACACTCACACCAGGGCCAGTTTTCCCAGAAGACAATGAACTCACCAGCGTGTTTCCGGACTGCCGGAGGAAACGGGATCACCCGTAGGAAACCCACGTAAACGCAGCGAGAACATGCAGACTCCACACAGACAGCACCCAGGACCAGAGCCCAGGTCCCCCGCGCTGCCTCTCCGGACAGTTCCAAGCGATCTTCAGTAGGATCCAATGACAGCAGTGCTGTGTACCTGTTCCTACAGGAGAAGCACACCGGGGGTGAGTTTCCCGAAAGCATCGTAGCGCTACGAACATCGTAAACTCGATCTGAAGATCTATCGTCGATTCACGAGCGTTTCCCCAGCATCCATCGTCACTACAGTAGCACGTGAAATCCTTCGTGATCTGCGTGCTTCCCGACCTACTCGTGAATCACAGAGTGCAATTCTCCGGAAATGTAGAATACGGAGTTTTTATATTAAGGATTGTGATATTTTGTCGAGCTATGTAAGAGGAAATTTGGCAAAAGAACAATTATTTATACAGTAAATGAATTTATAGGTCATCCTGGGTAAGTGTCATATTCAGAAGTCAAATGGCCCAATAATACTCCCTCTTTTAGTACTTCTGAGGTGGGGTTGAAATGTTATTTAAATTCCATAAAGAAAGTGAAAAATGCTAAAGAAAGGAAAACATTTGACATGTGTAAAAATATAACCTGGTTACATAAATATTTACCTCTTTACCACCGGCAGTTGTTTGTGTTCTGTTTATGTTTTCTTTCTTTTATCTGTATTTTCTCCTCTACTTGTACTTGTCTGGGAGCGGCGAGGGCGCACGCCCGGAGAACCCCGATCCGTTACAATACATTACATTTAAAAATGCCAAGTTTTATACTTGACTAGATGATCTGATTTTCACGGTGAAATGCAGTAATGCATTATTTAAGTTTAAACCATTGGGCCTGATATTTATTTTTGAAGTTCGAATACCGTTTTATGTTCTGTCGTGATTGTCGACGGTAAAGCTTAGACCTGTCTATTATAGGTCCTGTATTTGTGGAGCGACACACGCCACGCTCAGTAGTTACTTTTTCCAGATGTCACGTTAATTAGACCAATTAGAGTTCCGATGCAGCCAGTAACTCTAAATAACAACGGTGTTTTCTCGAGAAACACGGCGATTCTTCACAACGGCTGCGCGCCCAGACAAAACCCGGCTTTAACCCACAGACGCCGCGCAGGACGCGCGCACTGTCCACGCAGTCAGTGTCGGGTTTCTCTCACGGCACGTCAGTTATTTCATGTTCCGGTCTGTGCCTGTCTATTCGCTTTCGCTTAATTGGGTGTTAAATTATGACGTCATGTTTAAGTCATATTCCTTCTCGCAACTCGATTTCACCCCACTGAGGGACCAAAACCGACGCCACACAATGACAGCATTGTCAATCGACTGTTTTTCAGTCGACCTGCGATGCTTTTTGCTAAGCGACCTCGGGGACGGGGTTAACAGACACGTACTTTACACTCGCTCGTAAAATGACCGATTAACAGAGGTTTGGGAAACGCAAGTTGCTCGTTGGTCTCCAAGACTCATCGCTTTCGGGAAACTCACCCCGGAACAGGTACAAAACGGCCGATGCGTGCTCTGTATCGCCTGAACTACAGCCACACAGCTCCCCCAGATCACTTTCCCCATTCAAGCAATCGATCGATCAGGTTAATAAACCCCCCGAACCCGAGACCAGCCCGCTTACAGGAGAGCAGGCGCCTCTCGGCCGGGGCTGTGGCGCCCCCTGGTGGAGACGGGGGTGAGAGCAACTCGTCAGTACCGAGTCACGCTAATCGCACCGCCCGTCCCTGGAAATCGCATTATGACAGCGATTCGCGTCTGTCAGCGAGGGAGTCTGCGTATCGTTCAATAAAAGGTTTATAAAAGGTGATAGGTGTATTCCCTGCTGAAAAGAGAAGAGAGAAAACACAACGTTTCGGCCGTGGAGCCTTCTTCAGGTGTCTGTATTATTATTATTAATTATTATTATAATCGAAGCACATTCGACTGCATCTTACCTGTGAAAAGAGCTGCGCTTCGCCGTCCCGCCGCCAGGGGGCTGAGCTGGGCGCCTCGGTCCCTGCGCGTCTCGCCGCGAGTGGGAAAACTATCCCTCTACGCTCAGCAGTAAGGGTGCGTGGCCTTCGTGCTCGCAAACTTGAGTCTACGCGGTGAAATCACCAACAGCTACAGACCCCGGGCTGGAGACACAGGCTGCTCTACAGTCGCGCACTGACGCCGCAGTTTCAATGAGTTTCCCGATCCCCCGATCCCCCTAAACATGATGCGCGTACCCGAGAGGTGCGGACGGTCCTCGGGGGTCGCGGGTACCGCGTGGAGCGCGGAGAGGGGCGCGCGCTGTGGACGTGTCTGCTTGCGTCCTCATCGCGGAAAAAATATTCATTAATGTTCCCGAAAGCCGGCTGAGACCGGCGACCACCGGGCAGCGAGCTGTCCATCCGCTCCGGCTCGTTTAATCACGACACGTGTGACGGAGGCCGAGATCAGAGAACACAGGTGATTAAACACGCAGGGAGGAACAGGTGATTAAACACGCAGGGAGGAAGTCGGTTACACTGAGCGTGTTGGCACGGAGATAGTACCGTGATTTACTGTAGTAAATGTCTGGAAGAGTGTCTACTCTTCCAGATCCTGAGCTCTGTGGCTCAGGATCTGCGCCTGTCCTACTCCATTGAGCCCCTGAGCGAGGCCCTGAACCCCAGCTGCTCCAGGGGTGCTGTATAAATGTCTGACCCTGCGCTCTGACCCCCAGCTTCTCTCCCTGTGTGTGTGTCTCATGGAGAGCGAGCTGGGGTCTGAGAGAAGACACATTCCTCATGCAAGACACTGTATCGGGCTAATAAAGCAACATTATCACATTACTATTAACAATACTGTGACTTACTGTAGTAAATGTCTGGAAGAGCTGTGCTTTACTACACTGTGACAATACTCGGATTCCACTCCACACTGCTGAAACACTGCAGCACTGACTCTGACCCCTGATTCCACACCCCACTGCTGAAACACTGCAGCACTGACTCTGACCCCTGATTCCACACTGCTGAAACACTGCAGCACTGACTCTGACCCCTGATTCCACACCCCACTGCTGAAACACTGCAGCACTGACTCTGACCCCTGATTCCACACCCCACTGCTGAAACACTGCAGCACTGACTCTGACCCCTGATTCCACACCCCACTGCTGAAACACTGCAGCACTGACTCTGACCCCTGATTCCACACTGCTGAAACACTGCAGCACTGACTCTGACCCCTGATTCCACACTGCTGAAACACTGCAGCACTGACTCTGACCCCTGATTCCACACCCCACTGCTGAAACACTGCAGCACTGACTCTGACCCCTGATTCCACACCCCACTGCTGAAACACTGCAGCACTGACTCTGACCCCTGATTCCACACCCCACTGCTGAAACACTGCAGCACTGACTCTGACCCCTGATTCCACACCCCACTGCTGAAACACTGCAGCACTGACTCTGACCCCTGATTCCACACCCCACTGCTGAAACACTGCAGCACTGACTCTGACCCCTGATTCCACACCCCACTGCTGAAACACTGCAGCACTGACTCTGACCCCTGATTCCACACCCCACTGCTGAAACACTGCAGCACTGACTCTGACCCCTGATTCCACACCCCACTGCTGAAACACTGCAGCACTGACTCTGACCCCTGATTCCACACCCCACTGCTGAAACACTGCAGCACTGACTCTGACCCCTGATTCCACACCCCACTGCTGAAACACTGCAGCACTGACTCTGACCCCTGATTCCACACTGCTGAAACACTGCAGCACTGACTCTGACCCCTGATTCCACACCCCACTGCTGAAACACTGCAGCACTGACTCTGACCCCTGATTCCACACCCCACTGCTGAAACACTGCAGCACTGACTCTGACCCCTGATTCCACACCCCACTGCTGAAACACTGCAGCACTGACTCTGACCCCTGATTCCACACTGCTGAAACACTACAGCACTGACTCTGACCCCTGATTTCATCTACAGTATGAATGTAGCTCATATGGTAGTTAGCAGATAAAATATCCCAGGATCCCATCCAGCTGTGTCTGGAGAGAGGCCAGGGTATCGGCTTCAACAACATGACTGTGCAGCTTGTTCCCCACTCCCACCACCCTCTGTGTAAAGAAGTGCCTCCTGCTGTCAATTATTAATGCCCTTTCCTGCACTTGCTTGAATTGCTTGAAGCCCTTGTTGTCCTAAATATCCAGTAGCGATTTAGAGACCCAATTAGGAAGAAAATGCTGTTTGAAGGTAGGATTCCACTGACATGCCAGTATCTGGTCTGAACTCGAACGGTGGGCTTGAATGTTTGTCTTCCTGTCTGTAGGTGTCTCAGGGTGACAGACCAGGGTGTCTAATGTTTCTCATTAGAGCTGGAGGAAACCAGAGACACTGGCTCTCTGAATACACAAATGGGGCTGGAGGCTATAAAATGTCTTTCAGACGACAGAGCCCAGACAAAGGGCTCAGACACACAGAGAGATGACACCCCAGACGCGAGGAAACGCCGGCTTCACAGGTCAGGTTTGTGTGTCTCCGTGAAGCTGGAACACACTTGTGTCTCTGTGCCGTACTGTTTACCCTCTGTGTTACTGCTTACTGTCTATGTGTCTCTTTCTCTCTGTCTATCTACTGGAGTGTCCAGTCAGTGTGTCTGTATTAACCCCTCTCTCTCTCAGTGCAGTGTTCATGTACTGGAGTGTCCTGTCAGTGTGTGTATATTAACCCCTCTCTCTCTCAGTGCAGTGTTAATGTACTGGAGTGTCCAGTCAGTGTGTGTATTAACCCCTCTCTCTCTCAGTGCAGTGTTAATGTACTGGAGTGTCCAGTCAGTGTGTGTGTATTAACCCCTCTCTCTCAGTGCAGTGTTAATGTACTGGAGTGTCCTATCAGTGTGTCTGTATGAACCCCTCTCTCTCTCAGTGCAGTGTTAATGTACTGGAGTGTCCAGTCAGTGTGTGTATTAACCCCCCTCTCTCTCAGTGCAGTGTTAATGTACTGGAGTGTCCAGTCAGTGTGTCTGTATTAACTCCTCTCTCTCTCAGTGCAGTGTTCATGTACTGGAGTGTCCAGTCAGTGTGTCTGTATTAACCCCTCTCTCTCTCTCAGTGCAGTGTTCATGTACTGGAGTGTCCAGTCAGTGTGTCTGTATTAACCCCTCTCTCTCTCTCAGTGCAGTGTTGATGTACTGGAGTGTCCAGTCAGTGTGTGTGTATTAACCCCTCTCTCTCTCAGTGCAGTGTTCATGTACTGGAGTGTCCAGTCAGTGTGTCTGTATGAACCCCTCTCTCTCTCAGTGCAGTGTTCATGTACTGGAGTGTCCAGTCAGTGTGTCTGTATTAACCCTGTATCCTCTCTCCTGCCCAGGTACACTGTGTGTGCTCCTGTCCCTCTCAGTCCAGATTCAGTGTATCGGACTGAATGACCTGTTGGAAAGGGCTGCTGAGATATCCGAGAGACTGCATGCCCTTAGCACTGGGCTGACCAATGACCTGGTAAGTGTCCGACTAATAATCTGTCAGTGCGTCAATGATCAGCGTCACAGATCAATGGTCGAATATGTGTTGTGTGATATTGTAACCCCATTGTCCAGAGATCATTGGTCCGGTCTGGGTCACAGTGTACCCCTACAGTCCAGAGATCACTGGTCCAGTCTGGGTCACACTGTACCCCTACAGGCCAGAGATCGCCGGTCCAGTCTGGGTCACACTGTACCCCCACAGTCCAGAGATCGCCGGTCCAGTCTGGGTCACACTGTAAACCCTACAGTCCAGAGATCGCTGGTCCAGTCTGGGTCACACTGTACCCCTACAGTCCAGTCTGGGTCATGGTGGATATTAACATCTCTCTTTCAGGACACTCACTTTCCTCCATCTGGCCGCATGCTGATGCCCCGCCCCTCTCTCTGCCACACCTCCTCCCTGACCACACCCAACGACAAGGAGCACGTCCTGCGCCTGCCGGTGAGTCTGTCTCTCAATAATAATAATACAGTGTGTGATCTCCTGTCCCAGCCTGAGGAACAGACAGTGAGCCTGTCTCTCAATAATAATAATACAGTGTGTGATCTCCTGTCCCAGCCTGAGGAACAGACAGTGAGCCTGTCTCTCAATAATAATAATACAGTGTGTGATCTCCTGTCCCAGCCTGAGGAACAGACAGTGAGCCTGTCTCTCAGTAATAATAATACAGTGTGTGATCTCCTGTCCCAGCCTGAGGAACAGACAGTGAGCCTGTCTCTCAATAATAATAATACAGTGTGTGATCTCCTGTCCCAGCCTGAGGAACAGACAGTGAGCCTGTCTCTCAATAATAATAATACAGTGTGTGATCTCCTGTCCCAGCCTGAGGAACAGACAGTGAGCCTGTCTCTCAATAATAATAATACAGTGTGTGATCTCCTGTCCCAGCCTGAGGAACAGACAGTGAGCCTGTCTCTCAATAATAATAATACAGTGTGTGATCTCCTGTCCCAGCCTGAGGAACAGACAGTGAGCCTGTCTCTCAATAATAATAATACAGTGTGTGATCTCCTGTCCCAGCCTGAGGAACAGACAGTGAGCCTGTCTCTCAATAATAATAATACAGTGTGTGATCTCCTGTCCCAGCCTGAGGACCAGTGAGCCTGTCTCTCAATAATAATAATACAGTGTGTGATCTCCTGTCCCAGCCTGAGGAACAGACAGTGAGCCTGTCTCTCAATAATAATAATACAGTGTGTGATCTCCTGTCCCAGCCTGAGGAACAGTGAGCCTGTCTCTCAATAATAATAATACAGTGTGTGATCTCCTGTCCCAGCCTGAGGAACAGACAGTGAGCCCGTCTCTCAATAATAATAATACAGTGTGTGATCTCCTGTCCCAGCCTGAGGAACAGACAGTGAGCCCGTCTCTCAATAATAATAATACAGTGTGTGATCTCCTGTCCCAGCCTGAGGAACAGACAGTGAGTCTGTCTCTCAATAATAATAATACAGTGTGTGATCTCCTGTCCCAGCCTGAGGAACAGTGAGCCTGTCTCTCAATAATAATAATACAGTGTGTGATCTCCTGTCCCAGCCTGAGGAACAGACAGTGAGCCTGTCTCTCAATAATAATAATACAGTGTGTGATCTCCTGTCCCAGCCTGAGGAACAGACAGTGAGCCCGTCTCTCAATAATAATAATACAGTGTGTGATCTCCTGTCCCAGCCTGAGGAACAGACAGTGAGCCTGTCTCTCAGTAATAATAATACAGTGTGTGATCTCCTGTCCCAGCCTGAGGAACAGACAGTGAGCCTGTCTCTCAATAATAATAATACAGTGTGTGATCTCCTGTCCCAGCCTGAGGAACAGACAGTGAGCCCGTCTCTCAATAATAATAATACAGTGTGTGATCTCCTGTCCCAGCCTGAGGAACAGACAGTGAGCCCGTCTCTCAATAATAATAATACAGTGTGTGATCTCCTGTCCCAGCCTGAGGAACAGACAGTGAGCCTGTCTCTCAATAATAATAATACAGTGTGTGACCTCCTGTCCCAGCCTGAGGAACAGACAGTGAGCCTGTCTCTCAGTAATAATAATACAGTGTGTGATCTCCTGTCCCAGCCTGAGGAACAGACAGTGAGCCTGTCTCTCAATAATAATAATACAGTGTGTGATCTCCTGTCCCAGCCTGAGGAACAGACAGTGAGCCTGTCTCTCAATAATAATAATACAGTGTGAGATCTCCAGTCACAGCCTGAGGAACAGACAGTGAGCCTGTCTCTCAGTAATAATAATACAGTGTGTGATCTCCTGTCCCAGCCTGAGGAACAGTGAGCCTGTCTCTCAGTAATAATAATACAGTGTGTGATCTCCTGTCCCAGCCTGAGGAACAGACAGTGAGCCTGTCTCTCAATAATAATAATACAGTGTGTGATCTCCTGTCCCAGCCTGAGGAACAGACAGTGAGCCTGTCTCTCAATAATAATAATACAGTGTGTGATCTCCTGTCCCAGCCTGAGGAACAGACAGTGAGCCTGTCTCTCAATAATAATAATCCAGTGTGAGATCTCAGTGTTGTCTGTGTCTGTCCGACCTGCCCCAGGAGTCCGAGCTCCTGGCGATCGTGCGCTCCCTGCTGCTGTCCTGGAGTGACCCTCTCCACCTGCTGTCCGCTGAGGCGCCGTCTCTCCCACACCCCTCCAGCGGCTCCATCCACAGCAAGACCCGCGAGCTGCAGGAGAGCACCCACGTCCTGAACCGCGGGCTGGAGAAGCTGGTCAGCAAGGTCAGACTGCTCCCCTCCGTCTCTCTCCCAACTCACTGTCCCTCCTGTCCTGTCTGTCTCTCCCTGAGCCTGTCTGTCTCTCTCCCACCTCACTGTCCCTCCTGTCCTGTCTGTCTCTCCCTGAGCCTGTCTGTCTCTCTCCCACCTCACTGTCCCTCCTGTCCTGTCTGTCTCTCTCCATACTCACTGTCCTGTCTGTCTCTCCCTGAGCCTGTCTGTCTCTCTCCCACCTCACTGTCTCTCTCTGAGCCTGTCTGTCCCTCTCTTGTCCTGTCTATCTCTGAGCCTGTCTGTCTCTCTCCCACCTCACTGTCCCTCTTGTCCTGTCTGTCTCTCTCCCACCTCACTGTCCCTCTCTTGTCCTGTCCGTCTCTCTTCCCCCTCGCTGTCTCTCAATGAAAACGCGCTGACTGGACACTACAGTACCTCAACACATTGTTTCCGAGAGAGCCCTCTTGGTGTCAGATTCTGCTATTGTTCGTCTCCCTCTCTTTCTCTGCAGATTGGTCCCGGATCTCAGTCCCTTGACCTTTCACCTTTCACCTGGAGGGGGGACCTGGGCAGCGACAGGAACTCCCGCCTCCTCAACTTCCAGTTCCTGATGTCCTGTTTCAGGCGGGACTCCCACAAGATTGACAGTTTCCTCAAGCTGCTGCGCTGCCGGACCGC